>NC_143581.1:219717199-220017199 GCF_048544385.1 Mastigoproctus giganteus | reverse complement strand
TGGGGGATTTTAATTTCCCAGATATTGACTGGAATTTGGGGGCTGGTCACTCACACACACTAGGAAGGCTTTTGTGGATTTATTGGATGATTGTTTTCTACATCAGCATGTTCGGGAGGCAACTAGAGGGAGTAAAACTCTTGATTTGATTTTCAGATTTTCACCAATCTTATTGCCCTGCTCTGTACTCATTCTAGCAACTCTACATCCTTCCTAAAATGAAGCTTCCAGACCTGTACACAGTATTCAAGGTGTGGCCTTACCATTACCTTGTACAATGGGATAATCACCTAAGGCAAAGAATCACAGGTGGACTAGTGGATAAATTGTTTATTAAGAAAAAAAAAAAAAAAAAAAAAAGGCAAAGGAAGCCCACACGAGAAGCACGGCAATTTTCGAAAAAGTTTACCGGTGAAACTATGTTACGAACATTTTTTATGACGCCAGAACTTCCAATATGACTGTTCGAGATTCAATTAGTTAATTCAATTAGTGATTCTAAAGAAAAAAGGTCAGGTTACCCCCCCCCCCTCCACTTCGGGAGGAGTTCAAGCTCCCATGGGATTCAACTTCTACTCCAGACCGATAACACCCACCATCTGTTTACTGAGCGAGCAACAATACAAATACCGTTACGGCAAAGTACTTTTACCGGTAAATTTCATCGAACTTTTGCATGCTTCTCGTGCAGGCTTTCTTTACCTTAGCCTCACCTCCTTGTCCCTGCTAGCAAAATTCCTATATATCATTGACAAGACTCCATTGAGCTGCTCTGGCAGCCCATCTGCACTGCTCAGCAAACTTCATATCTGATGCACAATTACCCCCAGGTCTTTTTCACTCTCCACTTCCCTGAGTGTAGTACCACATGGTTGGTACATTTCTCTTTGGTTACTGCTACCCATACGCAGTACTTTGCATTTTCCAATGTTAAACTTCCGTTGCCACTTCTCAGGCCATTTGCCCAACTTATCTACATCCAGTTTTTAGCATTTTTAGCATTAGTAGAGGCATATGATGCAAGAAAGCAAGCTTATATAGCATCAGCCAAAAAAAAAAAAAATAATATAATAATAAAATAAAATAAAACCCCTTCCCATTTCACCCATCCATTCACTCCAAATGTTTGTCTAGTTCTGCCTTTAACTTATTTAAGTTGCTGACCTCCACTACAACAGATGGAAGTTTGTCCCAACTATCTGCTGGCTAAAGGAATTTCTGCACATCTATTGTACAACTGTCTTTCCTCAATTGTCAGTTGCAGTAGCATACTGTCTTTACTGTCATTAACAACCCTGCCAACCTTTGTATCATCTGCAAACTTGGACATTAAGCCTGATATACCCGCATCAGTATTACTGATGAATACAAAAAACAACAATGGGCCCAGCACCGAACCCTGGGGAACTCCACTAATAACATTAGTCCAAGAAGAACAGTATTCATTGATTACCACTCTCCATCTTCTCCCACTCAACCATCCCTTTATCCATTGTAGCAACTTGCCCTTAATGCCATACTGCTTCAGTTTGTACAGTAGTCTTCCACGTGCAACAGTATCAAAAGCTTTCCTGAAATCCAAGTATATGACATCAGAATTATTTTTTGCATCCAGTTCCTTTGTGTTCACAAAACAGTATCCAGTCAAATTAGTCAGACAAGAGCTCCCTTTAACAAACCCATGCTGTGTCTTACCTATTACTGCAGTCTTGTCTAGATGATCCTGCAATGCTTCTTTAACCAATGACTCCATTATTTTCCCGGCACACAAGTTAAACTAACAGGTTTATAGCTACTTGGTGTCAACTTTTGAAATCCCTCTGTGAATTGGGGATACATCTGTGCATCTCCAGTCCATGGGAACCTCTACTGAGTCTAAGGAAGCTCTCATAATTAAGGCTAAGGGTCTGCTTACTTCCTTTGCTGCCTCCTTTAATATAACTGGATAGATCCCATCCACCCCATGTGCCATTTTCATGTTTAACTTCAACAATTTCTTCTCCACTTTGCTCTCAGTTATTACAAAATCACTTAGCTCCCTGTTAGAGTTTGATAAACGTCTGGCACTCCCCTCACTGAATAACTCCTCGTGTGTGAATGTAGATGCAAAATACTCATACAGTTTATCAGCTACCTGAGCATGACCATCAATAGTCAAACCATCTATGTTAAGTGGAACAATCTGATTCATCCCTTTCCTTCTAGAGTTTACATAAGTAAAGAACTCTTTGCTGTTTTTCTTTGCATCCTTTGCCAAAGATTTCTCGCAATCTACCTTTGCCTGCCTAACCTTCTTTGTGGCTTGATTACAGACAAGCTTATATCTGTCATAGGCTTTTGTGCCACCTGATACTTTATATGTATCTCATACATTCTTCTTCTCTGCCAAGATCCTCATTAATTCATCTGACATCCATTTAAACCTTTAACAGTATTTCTTATTGGTATAAAAAGCCTAGTAGCCTCCAAGATTAAGTCCCTGAAGGCTTCCCATTTAGAATTCACCATTAGTAACATCATCAGTTGATCCCACTGTATAGAATTTAAAAATTGTCTGAGACCACTGTAGTCACCTTTATGAAAGCAAAAGCCCTTCCCTTTACCCTTGACTGTAGTTACATTTTTAAGTAAATCCCACATCAGTACACTGTGATCACTGTCACCCAGTGGTTCCTTTATCAGCAGATTCTTAATGCATGAATAATCACTGCTGATAATCAGATCAAGAGTATTACTCCCTCTGGTTGCCTCTCGAACATGTTGCTGTAGAAAACAGTCATCCAATAAATCAACAAAAGTCTTGCTAGTGTGCAAGTGATCAACCCACAAGTCAATATCTGTAAAGTTAAAATCCCCCATTATAAGACATTCTGATTTACTGGTCCACTCTATTTCTCTGCACAACTGCTCATTATACTCAACAGATTCATTAGGCCTATAACACACACCCACTCTCAATTTCCCTTTCCCAGTGCTTATGTCACATCACACTGACTCAACATTGCATTGTCCACCAATGTCAACTGGATGTACTATGTACTTCCTTAGATTTTTTGTTTCTTAACTAACAGCATCACCCTTCCTCCCTTCCTGTCCTGTCTATCTGTACACATTGTACTCCCCAAATTCCAATTCTGCCCTGCTTATATCTGTGTGACACCACATCTCTGATATCCCAACAATATCTGCCTTTGATGTCTTGACCAGCACTTCAAACTCATCAAATTTATTAACTATACTTCTAGCACTGGTGTACATGCAAGTATACATGCATCTGTTCCTACTCCTAGTTATCCTAACACAGCCCATGTATTTACTTGTTCCACTATGACTCCCAGCAGTCCTGGAAATCCCCAGCAACTTGCTTACCAGACTGCTGCTCATTTCAATAGCAGTGAAAAAAATCACTTTTGCCTCTGCCTGCGCCCACTGTTAATCTTTTAGTCTGTGTATTCCCCCCAAGCTAGCAGTTTTCCGACCCACCTAACACTGCCTACATAAGCAAATATTCTTGCGCCTTCTCTATTTAAGCGTACCCCATCCCTGTAGAAGCAGTCTCTCCGGTTAACAAACATAGACCACGCTGAAACAAATTCTACCCCATGAGCCTTGCACAATCTCTCCAGGGCCGAATTGATTGACAAAGTTCTCATCATATACTCCCTCCTATTGTCTCTGGGCAAAATTGCAGACACTTTCAAATTCAACCCTAGCTCGTGACTTTTTCAACACTGATCTGTACTTGTTAATTAAATCTGCAGATCTCTTACTCTTTAGGTCATTAGTGCCAATATCACCTTTTGTGCCCTTAAAAGATATCTGCTGTACAACATCAACTTTTGCCCCCTGACAGACCCTGGTCCTGGTCCACCTATCCTTTTTGCATAATATATTTCCCATCTCCCTGACAATAGTCACCAACAATAACTAGTTCCTGTGGAACCAGTGCATTCTGCCTTGGAGATTGCCTCTGTGTTGCCTGCTGCACAGGAGTGAGCTCTGATGTTAAGTTGGGCAGCTGAGAGCTTGATGGGCCCCTAATATTAATTTCTTCAAGGGCATCTACCCTACACCTCAAACTCTCATAGACACCCAGAATGCCGAGTTGGTGCCTAATTTCTTGGCACTCTATGCACCTAGCATACACAAAGACATCCTCCTTGGCTAAATCATGTCCTGTTCCAATAATAATACACTTTCCATAAAACTGTTTTAAGACAGACATGTTCCATAAATTTTACAAGAAAATCATAAAAGTTGGAAGGTAAGAATATAAGTAAGAGTAACTGGAGACAGCTAATAAAAATATAAAATACAGAAAACTAATATAAAATAAAATGTCAATAATCAAAAATGAAGCATCATACTTTTCTTAAAGCAGATGGTATAATGTTGGCACAGCAAGCTATTCTTCTTAAGTACTGTCCTCCATTTTTATCTAGAAAACAAATATTAAAAAATAATTTTAAATAATCAAAATTACATACTCACTCAACCCAGCATATTGCCAGATAAGATTTAAAGCACTGCCTTAAATGTAAGGGGTGAGGGAGGGATCTTACTTTCTTTAGGCACGGCGCCAATTGAAAGGGGGGTTCTCCGAGGAGGTTGCAGCTCCAATTATAAGGGGGTCTATTCAGTTGAATTTGTTTGATTGATATCCCTCTTTAATCAGTACCCCTCCTTATACAGTTATGACCTTATCTGTGTGCCTTGTGGTTTTTGTTTAGGACCAGGTCTCGTATACCCTCAACATAAGAGAGAGAAGAGTAACTCATCTTCCCCTTATGCCGCAGTTTGGACCTGCTGCGTTGTGTAACTAAAGAGGAACATAATGAAATTAAGTTCCATCCCTAGGCAATAACATTAATTGAACTTAATCAACTCAGGCAATTACTGATGTGATCTGGAGTTTAGCAACGAGGCAAGATTGCAACAAAACAATCATTTATTACTTATGTATAAAAACACATTACAAAGGAAAATGCACATGCATATATCACTCTCATTCCCATCATATTCTTCTTCTTCTCATTAAAGTTATTAGATTTAAAAGTTATTACAGTTTCACTTATACCAGTTTAGCATTACAATGATTCCTTGAAGTTACACCCCTTTTACAAAGGGTCATACAGTTAATATAACAATATATAGTATCCTAATACATGTATATATATATATGTGGCCATTGCCCTTGCTAGATATCAACTGGATATCAACATCTCATTCTGTATTTGCCCCCTCCTTTTAATATTTAAAACATTTAATATTTAAGACATTTAATAGTTAAAGTGCATACATTGGATTATCAAGCTTTTACGTTAACTAGTTAATATTCATGATACTACACTATTCTACCGCGACATAATACATCTTGTGTATAACATTCATAAAAACATAGAAAGGAATCATCTTTTAAAGCTAGGTCCGTCTGCTGTTTCATTAGAATAATCTATCACTTTCATACACAACTGATAAAGCATTTCAGCTTACCCATTTACTGTATCTTCTCCCTTGTTTCCTTGAGCTTCCTCCTGCTAGTTGTTGTTGTTGTTTGGTTTTTAGGAGCATTAGCAACTAAGGCCATATTGCTCCGGGATATGCGGTGGTCATTCCCTGACCTTCCCGTATTTGGTGGTGATGGGCTCGAACCCCGGTCTAATCAAGAAGCGTGTGCTACGCACTACCGCTCCTTCCCACCTGGCTATGGAGGCGCCTCCTCCTGCTAGAGCATTTCTCTCTGCTTCCTTCTGCTGGCTGGAACTACTTGCTTCCCTCAATACGATTCGCACTGGCACTTTTTTACTAGTACTATCACTACAACCAGAAATCATGACTCTCCAAAATTTCTATCTAGGTCTATCCGTAATCTACTTATCTACTTCTCCTCCAGTCTGGCTCTCCTCTCCTTTTATATCAGGAGCAGATCCCCTTTTTTTTTTGTTCGTTCTCCTACTCGTCTCATTGGATGTTCCAGTTCCAGGGCCAAAATCCCAGATGGTCCGAGTATCATGTCATGACCAAAGAATCTGTTGACTCATCTTCTAAACCTCTTAACGAGCAACGAACCATAGGTACGTCATGATTTTCTATGGTCACTAAGGAGGCGCTTCTATCGCAGATGCTACTCTTGACCATCTTTGGGCAAGCGAGATTGTTACCCAATATCTAGATCATTCAGAAAGAGCTCAAAGTATTTGTTGCTTACATGAGAAGCGACTTTTCACCCCTTGCTCTACCCCCCGTTCTGGTGTCATCCCATACATGTGAAGCTCTTGTAGCTTTTACATGTTTACGAGAGAAGATAGTTTCCCTTGACCCTTTTCTGACCTTACAACGGAAGTTTACCACTGTACTGTACATGGTTTCTTCTATGCTAGTTACGAGTGGGCGGGCTTTCCTTAAGGTTTTTAATATTTTAATTCAAATTTTGAATAATATTTGCTTGATTCTACTGGTTTCCGTCCTTGTTGATGGTATTAACAGTTTTTATGAATTACAACACAATCAAATAGATATCAGCAATTAGGGAAACCAGACTAATACTGATTTTATCAATTACTAAAGATTTGATCTATCCAAAAAATTTTTGGAAAAAAGATTACTGAACTTATAGCTTTAGTACTAACTCCTAACATTTACTAGGATAGGGCCTCAAATTTTTTTTAATAAAGTCAAAATTTCCAGATTAAGGATATACACTGGAACAATGGAAAAACACTGGAACAGTTACTTAAACCTATCATGGATATCCTTCCTGAGAGCAGAATTATTAATAACAATCTTCTGGTTTTAAATGCTCTAAAAACAGATAACATCTCTCATGTGCAAATCTTTGACTTCAATAGTCTATTCACCAGCATAAACCAAGCTAACTTAAAATCTGTGCTAAATATAATTTTCAACAACTACATAGATATTATTGGTTGTAAGTCTGTCTTTTGGAACAACCTCGTTAACCTTTGTGTTTCCAACAATTACATTTTTGATGGTAAATCTATCTACTTACAAACCATAGGTACCCCCATGGGTAGCCCTGCTAGCTGCGTCTTAGCTAACTTATACCTATACTGGTCCGAGACAGCTCTACCCTCAGATATACAGCTTTATAGATACATTGATGACTTGATAATTTTCAACTACCCTACTTTTAAACAGGACTTTGCTGGTTTTTACCCCTCAGAACTGACCCTGGATAAAACGAATAATAATGACCTTTCAGCCAATTACCTAGACATAAATATCGACAGCCCTCATACTGCTATCAACATATACAACAAAAGAGATGCTTTTAGCTTCAATGTAGTCAGTCTTACCCATTGGCATTCTAACATTTCTAAAAGAGTTCATGCAGGCATAATTCTTTCCCAATGTATAAGAATTGCAACAATATGCAATAGCATCAGTCTACTTTCAGACAACATTAAAATACTCTACAATAAATTACTACAAAATAAATTCCCGGCTGCTTTCCTCTACCATCACTTCAAAAAAGCATTTAACATTAATAAATTTAAAAACATTACAAACTACGAATTAGTTCTAAACATGTTTGTAAACTAACTTCCTTTACATTCAGGCCTGTACATATTGTATAGTTTTATACCCCCAAGACTCTGTTGGGTCTCACAGTGTGGAAAGCTCGTGCCCATGGATTGTCTATATTCGGGGGTATTATGTTATTTGTCTTGTCCTATCTTCGTTACTGTTTATTTTACTTTATTTTTTATCTTAAAAATAATATTTTGATTTTAATTTCATTAACATTGCCATTATTGACCTAAACACATGAGGCAATTGTTCAGTCATCTGTCCAAGAACCAACTGTGGTACGGGTTTGCAATCCCCGGACAGCCAGAGCACTACTTTATTCACCTCCATTCCAATTACTTTCTGCTGTTCTTTTTTACTACATTTTATTTCTCGTGAGCAATTAGGCTGGCCGAAAGCAATATCAAGATGCTATTTCTCTACTATTGCTACTTGTTTCTTCTATTACAAAGTTTAGTGACTTTTCCACACTACTTTGTTAGTTTTTGTTTCTCCCTCTGCTGGCTTTTTGCCTCATCTGTTTAAGTGCTCACAGGAACTGTACCCGTCACACGGGTACAGTTCCTGTTTATGAATTCACACCTTCTCCCTCTCCAAACGGGGCCACTTCAACTGACATATATACACTGCACGTGAACATTCGGCTCTCTCCTTTGGTCCCAATTGACTTTCAACATCTTCCAGTCCATACAGACAGTAAGTATTCTTGTTTTGCCCCCCTCTCTTAGATTTCTTTGATTTTAAATTTCATTCTTTTTCCACAGGATTCTATCGACATGAACTTATTTATTTATTTATTATTATTTTTTAAAGTTTATTTATTCTTTTATTCTTCCTTCTGGTCTCTGTCTGGTCGGCTATGATGTATACGTATACTTTTTACATGTACATCATAACAGTTACAGAGATCTGGCTTATTGTGGTGGCAGTCATCCTGAAATAGGTGGGTATATGGGATGTGTTAGGGTAACTAAGAATAGGAGTAGGAGCATGTATACCAATGCTAGAAGTATAGTAAATAAATTGGATGAATTTGAAGTGTTGGTCAAGACATCAAAGGCGGATACTGTTGAGATATCAGAGACGTGGTGTCACACAGATATAAGGAATGCCGAACTGGAATTTGGGGAGTACAATGTGTACAGAAAGGATAGACAGGATAGGAAGGGAGGAGGTGTTATGCTGTTAATAAAGAAAAACATAAAATCAAAAGAAGTGCATCCAGTTGATATAGATGAACAGTGCACTGTTGAGTCAGTTTGGTGTGACATAAGCACTGCGAAAGCAAAAATTACAGTAGGAGTGTGTTATAGGCCTAATGACTTGAATGAGTACAATGAACAATTGTACAGAGAAATAGAGTGGGCTAGTAAATCGGAATGTCTTATAATGGGGGATTTTAACTTCCCAGATATTGACTGGAACTTGTGGGTTGGGCACTCACACACCAGTCAGACTTTTGTGGATTTATTGGATGATTGTTTTCTGCAGCAGCATGTTCGAGAGGCAACCAGAGAAAGTAATACTCTTGATCTGGTTATCAGCAGTGATCATTCGTGTATTAAGAATTTGCAGATAAAAGAACCACTAGGTGGCAGTGATCACATTGTACTGACGTGGGATTTACTTAAAGATTTCATTACCATCAGGGGTAAAGGAAAGGGTTTTTGCTTCCGTAAAGGCGAGTACAGTGGTCTCCGACAGTTTTTAAATTCTGTACAGTGGGATCAACTGACGATGTTACCAACAGTAAATTCTAAGTGGAAAGCATTCAAGGAATTAATCGTGGAAGCTACCAAAAGTTTCATACCTATTAAGAAATATTGTTCAAGGTTTAGGCCTAAATGGTTGTCAAATGAACTAATGAGACTCGTAACAGGAAGAAAAATGCATGGGATGCATATAAATTATCAAGCGACTCAGAAGCCTATGGCAGATATAAGCTAGTCTGTAATCAGGTCACAAAGGAGGTTAGGCAGGTGAAGGCAGATTACGAGAAATCCTTGGCAAAAGATGCTAAGAAAAACAGCAAGGATTTCTTTACTTATATAAACTCTAAAAGGAAGGGGATGAATCTGATTGGTCCACTTGACATCGATGGTTCGACTGTTGATGATCCTGCTCAGATAGCAAACAAATTGAATGAGTATTTTGCATCTACATTCACACATGAGGAGTTATTAAGGTTTGAAAATGGCAGAAGGTTATCAAATTGTAGCAGGATACGTAATGATTTTGTAATAACTGAAAGCAAAGTGGAGGAGAAATTGTTGAAGTTAAACGTAAGAAAAGCACCTGGGGTGGATGGGATCTATCCAGTTATATTAAAGGAGGCAGCAAAGCAACTAAGCAAACCCTTAGCCATAATTATGAGAGCATCCTTGGACTCAGGGGAGGTTCCCATGGACTGGAGATGTGCAAATGTATCCCCAATTCACAAAGGGGGATCGAAGGGTGACATGAGTAATTACAGACCAGTTAGTTTAACTTCTGTTCCGGGTAAAAAAATGGAGTCACTGGTTAAAGATGCATTGCAGGATCATCTAGACAAGACTGCAGCAATAATTCAGACACAGCATGGGTTTGTTAAGGGAAAGTCTTGTCTGACAAATTTGATAGGTTATTATGATGTGGTTACAAAGGAACTGGATGCAAAAAATAATTTTGATATCATATATTTGGATTTCAGGAAAGCTTTTGACACTGTTGCGCATGGAAGACTATTGTACAAATTGGAGCAGAATGGTATTAAGGGTAAGTTGCTACAATGGATAAAAGGATGGTTAAGTGCGAGAAGACAGAGGGTGGTAATCAATGGGTGCTGCTCTTCTTGGATTAATGTTATTAGTGGAGTCCCACAGGGTTCGGTGTTAGGTCCACTGTTGTTTTGTATATTTATCAATGATATTGATGAAGGTATATCAGGCTTAATGTCGAAGTTTGCAGACGATACAAAGGTTGGCAGGGTTGTTAATGACAGTGTGCTACTGCAACAGGATCTGGATAATTTGGGCAGATGGGCTAAGAAGTGGCAACTGAAGTTTAACCTTGACAAATGCAAAGTACTGCATATGGGTAGAAGTAACCCCAGAGAAACATACCAACTGTGTGGTACTACACTTAAGGTGGTAGAAAATGAAAAAGACCTGGGAGTAATTGTGCAGGCAGATATGAAGTTTTCTGAGCAATGCAGACAGGCTGCCAGGGCAGGTCATGGGGTTTTGTCAATGATATATAGGAATTTTGCTAGCAGGGAAAAGGAGGTGATTATCCCTCTGTATAAGGCAATGGTCAGGCCACGCCTTGAGTACTGCGTACAGGTCTGGAGGCCTCATTTTAGGAAGGATGTAGATTTACTTGTACAGAGAAGGGCAACAAGATTGGTGAGGGGAATGAAGGGATCCTCATACCAAGAGAGGCTTAAGTTCTGCAAATTGCAGTGGCTGGAGACTAGGCACCTGCGCGGTGATCTGATTGAGGTATATAAGGCCTTGAATGGGTTGAGCACGCTGAATTCTGATGGGATCCTTCCATTTGTTCAGATTACAAACCTAAGGGAGCATAAATTCAAATTAAGAAAAGACAGATGTAGAATAGATGTGCGGAAATTTGCCTTTAGCCAACGGGTGGTTAATTGCTGGAACAAACTTCCATCTGTCGTGGAAGTTGATAGGTTGAATAAATTTAAGGAGGAACTGGACAGGCATTTGGAGGGAACGGTGTGATTTTTTTTTTTTTTTTTTGGCTGATGCTGCATAAGCTCATACATTTGCTTTCTTGCATCACATGCCACTACTACTACTACTCCTATGATTTTCGCTGCCGACCCCCAGACAAAATAGTTAAAGTCCTAGGACCCACAGCTTTAGGTATTACAATAATTATACTTATATTAATTGCATTTTATTTCAGGTAATTTGTTTTTTAGCATACAGGTTCTCTCAATTCTTCCATGGTTATTACACCTGATAGCTCAACTCCCCTACCAAATACACAAATACACTGATAATTACTTTTTTGTCTATATAATTTTTTAATAAAATTTATATTTTGCAGATTATACAATGATCTTCACATTACTCTTGTAACATTATTGCTTTTCATGCAACTAATAATAATAATAAATGAACATAATAAACAAAGAGACTGAATAACTTTCGGAAATATCCCTCAGCTGCTGCAATCATGTCTTTCAGTTAATAATTAAAAACAGATAGCAGAGCAATGTCATGACGAGCTATATGATAATCAGATAACACCCATTTAGAAGATGTGGTATAAAAAAGTGGGGGTGCTATGCTGCTTTTTGTATTTTTGTCATTTTTTTTGGCATACACTACTCAACAGTGTATAGATCACTGCTCAAATAAGATTCAAAAATATATAGTTTCTGTTCTTTTTTATCTGTGTATGTGGGGGGGCAGCCTTTTTACACTACTACATTGATTAGAGACTGACAAAATTAGATGTCTCTCATATATCAAACATGCTGGATTTTTCTTTAGTACAGTTAATTATAATAATTCTTATATTAATTGCACTACAGACAAGAAATAAAATACAGTATATATGCCCTCTTAACTGACTTGCTAGATTAATCAATGCCTCCTCCCTTTAAAACACTGTCTGATGATCAAAGCACATTGTATGTGCCTGCAACTAATCTACATTTTGTTCCTGCCATTATTACAGGTGATGAATTATGGGTGTATGGCTATGACTCAAAAACAAAGGTTCAGTCCCCTCAATGGAGGACTCAGTCTTCTCCATGGCCCAAAAAAGCAAGATGCTTCTATAAAATGTGAAAATCCTTTTATAGAAGTCACAAAACATTGTTCGTTATTGTCCTGTATAGTCAAATATCGAACCATAATACTACAAAACATTTCATTGGCAATTGTGCAAGTTCAGAGAAAATGGCCAGAAAGTGAGCTTCAGTAAATTGGCATTAGCATAATGACAGTGCCACTGCACACTTGCTAGTTTCCATTCAAGAATTTTTTATGAGGCACTTAATTACCCTGGTCCTCATCTGCCATATTCACAAAATTTACCTCCCTGTAACTTTTATTTTAAAGCTCCCTTGAAAGGTCACAGATCTGCAATGACTGAGAAAATTATTTAGAATGCAACATAGCAACTGTTAGCAATTCTCAAGAAACATTTCTGAAATGCTTCCAGACGTTGCTGAAGTATTAGAATTAGTGTATACAGTATCAAAAAAGACTACCTTGAAGGAGATCCATCTGAATAGTTGGTAAGCATCATCATTTCATTTCCTTAATATTAGTTTATTCCCTGAACTTTTTGTTCATACCTTGTATATGATTATTTCTAATTACAGAAAAAAAAATTCTTCACCCAAAAACTATCAGCAGTGTTGTGTTCCAAGAAATTTATAAAACTAAATAAAATACTATCTAAATAAAAATTCTCAAGATAAAATCCTCGGTCTTCCTTGCATTAAGTCTGCACTTAATGAAACCATTTTAGTCCTCTGTACCAAGTTTATAAGTTGTCATGACCTGCCAATAACTGAAAATTATTTGGCTTAAGACTGGACAAGGTTGTTGTTGCTGTTATTTGGTTTTTAGGAGCATTAGCAACTAAGGCCATATTGCTCCGGTGCGGTGGTCATTCCCTGACCTTTCCGCATGCTCCGTATTTGGTGGTGACAGGCTCGAACCCCGGTCTAATCAAGAAGCGTGTGCTACGCACTGCTGCTCCTTCCCACCTGGCTACGGAGGCACCTTACTGACTGGACAAGGATGCAATAATTTAATCTGAATTATCAAACTTGAAGCAACTTTTTAGCCTTTTAAAATATTCTAAATCTCCTAAGTTAAGTATAGTATAATCTGAAAAATCTGTTAACTTTTTTGAATACTTTCTAAGGGTAACCAATTTTACAAGGGGAAAGGTAATACGCTGTCCATACCTAAACAAAAGGACTGCAGGTGCTGAATTTATGCATCTTGTTCCAATAATAATTTTCGACCAAATTTCTTTCCGTTTTACATATTTCCTAAACTGTTTTCTTTTTTTTTTTTTATTTCTAACATATCAGATCATTCATTTTGTGAGACATTCAATATTACAACTCAACAAAATTAACAGAATATGTTTTTCATGAATATTTTATTGCAAACACGGTCACCGAAGACAAATATCTGATATAATAGGCATTTTAGCATGCAAATTCTGAGTATCCAATAAAAACTGATCTACCATCTTACAGAGCTGCGCATTATACAAATTATTCATGCCTATAAAAACACAGGTTGCAACCACATCACTTCATTCTCATTTTTTGGCCTGCTCAGTTGGATAGCCATATCTAAGTACTCAGGAAGGCAAGCCAATGTCATTAATCACCCTGGTCCTCATCTGCTATATTCACAAAATTTACCTCCCAGTAACTTTTTTTTAAAGCTCCATTGAAAGGTTACAGATCTGCAATGACTGAGAAAATTATTCAGAATGTAACATAGGAACTGTTAGCAATTCTCAAGAAGCATTTCTTAAATGCTTCCAGAAGTTGCCAAAGTGTTAGAATTAGTGTATACAGTACACTAATTATTTTTCTTTTTTTTTTTGTGACTGCCCAGCTTCAAGCCACTGGATGACCTGAAGTTGGGCCGTCGCAGGCAGATTATTTTTTTATTATTATTATTTATTAATTAAAGCAGTCCCAACCAAACAATGGCAACTGCGCTGTCAGTTACACATAATTTAGCAGTACTCTTATATACTCCCTCTCCTGTTTGCCCAAGTACAGAGGGGAAAAAACTGCCATGACCAAAAAGATTGATATGAACAAACTGAGAATAATCAAATTACATAAAAAATAAATATACATATAATTAAATTTCAAAGTCCAAACTTCATTGGAAAGAGCCGCATCTGTTCAGAGTCTGTTTAATTCCAGCAGTGCAAGGAGCTGCTGAGAATAGAAATGCCAGCACAAGGAGCTGCCGAGAACAGAAATGTCAGAACAAGGAGCTGCCGAGAACAGAAATGCCAGTACAAGGAGCTGGAGTTGTAGTGGATATAGCAGACTCATGCCTCCATCATGGCAAGCCTTTAAGAATGATTTCACAGAACTTTAGGTAATTCAACACTACACCATACTGCATTACAAATCGAAGGCTTCCAGATGCAGAAGAGTCTTACGCCTAAGAAATATTGCAGTTGCAAAGGCTTGGAAAGCCAAGTTCTCCTGTTTATCAACTAGAATTGTCTCACAGCCTTCAGCCATAAGATTGAAATTACTAACCCGAGATACCAATTCAATTCGTAGATTGCTGTACTCCTCACAGTTGCACATAATATGTTCCCATGATTCTCTTTCGCCACAATGGCAACTAGATCTTTCAGTGATTCCTAAATCATGCAACTTTGCATTAATCGAACCATAACCAGTCAATAAGAACATAGCTTGTAAGTTTGGTGCAAACCATTTAAATTTTATCGAGGCTGCATTTCTTAAATCTGGGATAAAATTTTGTGTAATCTGCCCTTTATCACACACACACTCCAACGCTCTTGCCAGACTTTTACCAAAGCATCCCAGATTCTTGCCCTTTCCTTCCTGGGATCTGCCAAGATGTCCACCTCTATATTCAGAAAAAAAACAGGGAATGCCACAGCAGACGAAGTAA
Organism: Mastigoproctus giganteus; assembly: GCF_048544385.1. Classification (NCBI taxonomy): domain Eukaryota; kingdom Metazoa; phylum Arthropoda; class Arachnida; order Uropygi; family Thelyphonidae; genus Mastigoproctus; species Mastigoproctus giganteus. The sequence continues at coordinate 220,001,987 of NC_143581.1, read as the reverse complement.
GCCAATTCAGATCAATAGGCAATTTTCCAGTCACAACCTGCAAAGCTGGGATTGACACAGTTCTGCATGCCATGCACATCCTAAGGAGCATTACTCTTTGAATGGAACTGAGCTTTCTAGTAAATACTTTTCCACTTACACGCTCAAACCAAATTGGTGCACCAAACATTACCACGGGGATAAATACACATTCATATAGCAAATTCAGCGCCATACCTTTTATTCCCCAGCCAACCCTAGTGATTCAAGTAATCATCCCAATAAATTTCCTCACCTTTTCTGATAGATATGTAACGTGTGAGTTGAAAGTCAAAGATCTGTCAAACATAATGCCTAGATATTGGCACGCTGGATTACAAGAAGAGCTGGCCAAGGTCGCCCAAGGGCTACATCAACCAGAACAGACTGCTATCTGGCTCTGAGAGCAAAACAGAACCCTACGATATCCTGTCATAAATTTGAGCAGGCTCAATGCTGATGGGATACTTCCACTTGCTCAGATTAAGAACCTGAGGGGGCATAGATTCAAATTGAGGAAAGACAGTTGTAAAATAGAGGTGCAGAAGTTTGCCTTTAGCCAGCAGGTAGTTGATTGCTGGAACAGACTTCCATCTGTTGTTGTGGAAGTTGATAGCTTAAATAAATTGAAGGCTGAACTAGATAAACATTTGGAGTGACCGAATGGGTGAAATGGGAAGTTTTTTTTTTTTGGCTGATGCTGTATAAGCTTGCTTCTTGCATCATATGCCTCAACAAATGCTAATGCTAATGTCTCTTGAGGTTGTTGTGGCCACAGGTGAAAACATTTCCACCCAGACTGTATTAAGAAAGCTCAATTCAAGTGGACTCTGCGCAAGGAAGCCAATGGTTTGTATCCCATTAATCCCAAACCACCACAAAGCTCGTTGAAACTGGTGCCATGAACATGTGACTTGGAGCTCTGACAAATGGAGTACAGTTCTGTTCTCCGTTGAGTCCCATTTTAGCCTATAAACAGATTCTAGACATTATTTCATCTGAAGACAACGTGGAGTGCGGTACTATCCTTCCAACATCAGAGAAATGGACACTTACAGCAGAGGTGCTCCTATGTGTGTGTGGGGGGGGGGGATTATGATTAACAGCTGCACCCTTTTCATGTTTTTGATAGAAGTACTGTAACTGCACAGAGTTACCAAGAACAAATCCTTGAACTCTTATGTGTGACTTTTTAGGGGTGCAGTTGGTCCAAATTTTTTTTTCATGCATGACAATGCCACTGTACATAGAGCTGAAGTGGTGGAGGAATATCTTGAAACTGAAGATATCCAATGACTGCCATGGCCAGCATGATTAACAGACTTAAATCCAATCTAACATATGAGGGATGCTCTTGGGTGTTGCACTGCATGCCGACAGCCAACTTCATGGTCACTTGGTGAGCTAAGGTCTGTGCTAGTGGAAAAATGGGATTTGTTGCCATAGAAGCTTAAAGACACCCTTATATTGAGCATGGTTCACTGCTGTCAGGCCTGTTTAGCCACTGGACCATAAGCTCTACTGATGACATGTGACCAAACTTTCAAGCATCTTGTATCAATTTCTGTAATGTGACTTTTTTGGTAATTCTTATACAACCCCCATAAATGTCCTTTATACCTGTCTGAGTTTCTCACTGCAACTCAGACAGCAGGATAAAATGTGGTATGGTGGTACACCACCATACCACATTTTATCCTGCTTTATTGCAAGATGCATGAGTTACACCACCTATTTTTACATGTTTTGTTAATTTTGTCGAGCAGTGTAGTTCACAGAAAATTACTTGATAGTGCAACAGTATGTATTCAGTTTTTAAGGTGCTTTGATTGCTGAAATCATATTGCACTGTTTATATCTCATATCAAAAAATACTGCACAATGGGGATCAGAGCTATTGTATCATCCAATAAAAATAATAAACCACCCTTCAATTCTTAGGCAATGTGCATACCTCCAAAAAAAAAAAAAGCAGGAATTTTCAAAAATCCATAAAATGTTATGTTCCTGAGGATGCTGGATTTATGAGGCTCTACTGTAATTATATATTTATTTAGTGAATTTATTTTAATACACAGTAAATAATGTATAATGCATATTGCATGCATACATACCTACAAGCTGCTCTACTGTTTTTACAGCTAGGACATTTTTCTCTTTCTCTGTAGGATACTGGGAAAAAAAAAAAAGTAAAGAACAATCATCAGTAAAGAAACCACATGCAAAAACACAAAATCTTTTTTTTTTTATTTCAATATTTATCAAAACACAGACCAAATAGACTGCAATTATACCTAGTTAGCAAAAAATAGAGTACAGTACTTTATGGACTTGGCCACAGTAAGTGGTCTTGAAACAGAAGTGTTAACTGAAATCATTCTACATGTATACAGTTGAATGAAGCAAAAAGAAAGTAATTACTTCTCTTTATATTTTGTACAAGGGATCATTAAACGTCCATGAGTTGTGTGGCTTGTTTGGTTTTTAGGAGCATTAGCAACTAAGGCCATATTGCTCCGGAAATATGTGGTGGTCATTCCCTTGACCTTTCTGCATCCTTCGTAGTTGGTGGTGACGGGTTCGAATCCTGGTCTAATCAAGAAGCGTGTGCTTAGAGTGGTGTGGCAGTTGCCTTTTTTGTTATTATTTTTTAGAATTTGGAAGTGGGATCATATTCATCAATGTATCATTCCCCACAATTTTCTCTCCACAATTAGCATGAGTTGAGGCATATGATGCAAGAAAGCAAGCTTATACAGCATCAGCGAAAAAAAAAAACAAACAAAAAAAAAACAAACAAAAAAAAAAAAAAACCTTCCTATTTCACCCATCGGGTCACTCCAAATGTTTGTCTAGTTCAGCCGTAAATTTATTCAAGCTATCAACTTCCACAACAACAGATGGAAGTCTGTTCCAGCAATCAACTACCTGCTGGCTAAAGACAAACTTCCACACATCTATTCTACAACTGTCTTTCCTTAATTTGAATCTATGCCCCCTCAGGTTCTTCATCTCAGCAAGCGAAAGTATCCTGTCAGCATTGAGTCTGCTCAAACCATTCAACCCCTTATACACCTCGATCAGATCACATCGCAGGTGCTTAGTCTCCAGATGCTGCAACTGACAGAATTTAGGTCTCTCCTCGTAAGAGAACCCCTTTGTTCCTCTCACCAATCTTGTTGCTCTTCTCTGTACTCATTCTAGCAACTGTACATCCTTCCTAAAACGAGGCCTCCAGACCTGTATACAGTACTCAAGTTGTGGCCTGACCATTGCCTTATACATAGGGATAATCACCTCCTTGTCTCTGCTAGCAAAATTCCTATATATCATTGACAAAACTCCATGACCTGCTCCGGAAGCCTGTCTGCACTGTCAGAGAACTTCATATCTGACTGCACAATTACATCCAGGTCTTTTTCATTCTCCACTTCCCTGAGTGTAGTACCACACAGTTGGTACATTTCTCTTGGGTTACTGCCACCCTTATGGAGTACTTTGCATTTGTCAAGGTTAAACTTCAGTTGCCACTTCTCAGCCCATCTGCCTAACTTTTCTAGATCCTGTTGCAGTAGCATACTGTCATTAACAACCCTGCCAACCTTTGTATCATTTGCAAACTTGGACATTAAGCCTGATATACCTTCATCGATATCATTGAAAAATACACAAAACAACAATGAGCCCAGCACTGAACTTTGGGGAACCACACTAATAACATTAGTCCACGTAGACCAATGTCCATTTATTACCACTCTCTGCCATCTCCCACTCAACCAACCCTTTATCCATTGCAGTAACTTGCCCTTAATGCCATACCGCTCCAATTTGTTGGCGCATAATGGCCTTTAGCTGCCGTTGCACCGTAAAACATACAACAACAACAGCTCCAATTTGTACAGCAGTCTTCCATGTGCAACAGTATCAAAAGCTTTCCTGAAACCCAAGTACAGTCGATTCCGGTTATCTGGGACACATTGGGACTAGTGCATTTTGGCCCGATTAAGCAGCTGCCCCAATTATACGAAGTTTCACATAAATAGTTAAAAATACAATGGACCCCAGCTTTACAATTGGTTCACTGTACAATCAAATCACATTACGATGGAGTCACCAAAGTAAAATACCATTCACAATACGATGTGTAGTAAGTGCCGATCATTGTGATCACGTTTGTGAATTGAATTTTAATTCCATAAAACAGCGATTCTAATTAGCGAAAATAGGAGGAATATTATCCACAGGCTATAAAAGTAAAGATATATTAAGCACAAATTTACCCTTTATTAACTTATAAAAAAATTAAATGATACGTGAAAATCAGAAGAATATAAGTGATAATCGGAATAATTAACACATACTGTAATATGTACATACTAACTAGTTGACATTTCTGTTCACTGACATTTGTGGGTGGGGGTTAAAATTTAAAACAGTAAAGAGAGAAGCAATCAATAACAAAGAACACGGCACACACAAATTGCAAGTAACACAATACATGCAAGTGAGAACAGAGTAACAAGTTACGAAGCTTTAAAAATAGGAATGAAGAGAAGATTCTGAAAATTAATTTTTTTATATGATTTCAGATTCCATGGAAGTGTAAACACATTTCACCATGATAACCCACAGAATTCCAGCTGTCGGTATTATCGTAAATTCAATCAGATCGAGTTTACTGTCCATTTATGATAGATTGCACTAACAGAAAAGCCCAATAAACAGGTGACTGCTAATTGTTTTTATTGTTTTATGGTTGTGACCTCCAGAAATCCGAGCGAACTATGTGTACGGTCGGAGACAATGTAGGGTAATTTCCAGTGATGCAGTCTCCTGCCCCGATTAAACAACATGTTGTCCCAATTAAGGGAAGTAAATTCTGGCTATTTTCTTGATTGGATTCTGTTTTTTAAGATTTGCCCCAATTAAACAGCTGCCCCGATTAATCGGTGGCCCAAATCACCGGAATCCACTATATATGATATCAAAATTATTTTTTGATATCATATACTTGGGTCAGTGGGTCCCCCTATAGTTATGGGGACCCTATGACTCTAAGGGTGCTCTCATAATTATGGCTAAGGGTTTGCTTACTTCTCTTGCTGCCTCCTTTATTATAACTGGATAGATTCCATCTGCCCCAGGTGCCTTTTTTATGTTTTACTTCAACAATTTCTCCTCCACTTTGCTCTCAGTTATTGCAAAATTATTTATCTACCTGTTAAGAGTTTGATGAACTTCTGGCATTCCCCTCCTTGAATAACTCCTCATGTGTGAATGTAGATGCAAAATACTCATTCAGTTTATCAGCTACTTGAGCAGGATCATCAATAGGACCAGGGTATGTCTGCCAGGGGCAAAGGTTGATGACGTTGTAGGGCAGATATCATCCTTTAAGGGCCCAAAAGGCGATTTGTTGTACATGTTGGCACTAATGATGTTAAGAGTAGGAGAACGGCAGAATTACTTAACAAGTACAAGACAATGCTGAAAAAAAGCCATGAGTTAGGGTTGAATTTGAAAGTGTCTGCAATTCTGCCCAGACACGATAGGAGAGAGTACACGATGAGAGCCTTGTCGATCAATTCTGCCCTGAAGAGACTGTGCAAAGCTCAAGAGGTAGAATTTTTCTCAGCCTGGTGTGTGCTTGTTAACAGGAGAGACTGCTTCTACAGGGAAGGGATACACTTAAATAGAAATGGTGCAAGAATATTTGCTGATGCTATTGAGGCAGTGTTAGGTGTGTCGGAAAACTGCTAGCTTAGGGGGGGGGGAATACATGGACTAATAGATTAACAGCAGCCGCTGGCAGAGGTAAAAGTGATTCTTGCACTACTTCTATTGAAATGCAATTGAGCAACAGCCTGGAAAGCAAGGCAATGGGAATTTCCAGGACTGCTGGGAGTCATAGTGGAACAAGTAAATAGATGGGCTGTGTTAGGGTATCTAAGAGTAGAAACAGGTGCATGTATACTTGCATGTACACCAATGCTAGGAGTATAGTTAATAAATTCAATGAGCTTGAAGTGCTAGTCAAGACATCAAAGGCAGATATTGTTGGGATATCAGAGACATGGTGTCACACAGACATAAGCAGTACAGAACTAGAATTTGGCGAGTACAATGTGTACAGAAAGGATAGACAGGACAGGTCAGGAAGGGAGAAGGGGTTATGCTGTTAGATAAGAAACACAAACAAATCTAAGGAAGTGCATCCAATTGATGTTGGTGGATAATGCAATGTTGAGTCTGTTTGGTGTGACATAAGCACTGGGAAAGGAAAAATGAGAATAGGGGTGTATTATAGGCCTAATGAATTTGATGAGTATAATGAGCAATTGTGCAGAGAAAGAGAGTGGGCCAGTAAATTAGAGTGTCTTATAATGGGGGATTTTAACTTTCCAGATATTGACTTGTGGGTTGATCACTTGCACACTAGCAAGACTTTTGTTGATTTATTGGATGACTGTTTTCTACAGCAACATGTTCGAGAGGCAACCAGAGGGAATAATACTCTTGATGTGATTATCAGTAGTGATTCTTCATGCATCAAGAATCTGCAGATAAAGGAACCACTAAGATCACAGTGTGCTGAAGTGGGATTTACTCAAAGAGGTAACTACCATCAAGTGTAAAGGGAAGAGTTTTTACTTTCGTAAAGGTGACTACAGTGGTCTGAGACAGTATTTACATTCTATACGGTGGAACCAACTGATGCCAACAAAGAAATATTGTTCAAGTTAGGCCTAAATGGATGTCAGATGAACAAATTAGACATGTGACAGAGAAGAAAAATGCATGGGATACATATAAATTGACATGTAACACAGAAGCCTATGATAGATATAAGCTGGCCTGTAACCAAGTTACAAAGGAGGTTAGGCAGGCAAAGGCAGATTACGAGAAATCTTTCGCAAGGGATGCAAAGAAAAACAACGAAGAGTTATTTACTTATGTAAACTCTAGAAGGAAGGGGATGAATCAGATTGGTCTACTTGATATCGATGGTTTAACTGTTGATGATCCTGCTCAGGTAGCTAACAAACTAAATGAATATTTTGCATCGACATTCACACATGAGGTTATTCATGGAGGGGAATGCCAGAGGTGTATTCAAATCTGGCAGTAAGCTAGATAATCTTGTAACAACTGAGAGTAAAGTGGAGGAGAAATTGTTGAAGATAAACACAAGAAAGGCACCTGGGGTGAATGGAATCTATCCAGTTATATTAAAGGAGGTGGCAAAGGAAGTAAGCAAACCCTTAGCCATAATTATGAGAGCTTCCCTGGACTCAGGGGAGCTATCCATGGACTGGAGATGTGCAAATGTGACCCCAATTCACAAAGGAGGATCAAAGGGAGACACAGGTAATTACAGACCTGTTAGTTTAACTTCTGTTCCAGGGAAATTAATGGAGTCACTGGTTAAAGAAGCAAACCCTTAGCCATAATTATGAGAACTTCCCTGGACTCAGGGGAGCTATCCATGGACTGGAGATGTGCAAATGTGACCCCAATTCACAAAGGAGGATCAAAGGGAGACACAGGTAATTACAGACCTGTTAGTTTCACTTCTGTTCCAGGGAAATTAATGGAATCACTGGTTAAAGAAGCAAACCCTTAACCATAATTATGAGAACTTCCCTGGACTCAGGGGAGCTATCCATGGACTGGAGATGTGCAAATGTGACCCCAATTCACAAAGGAGGATCAAAGGGAGACACAGGTAATTACAGACCTGTTAGTTTAACTTCTGTTCCAGGGAAATTAATGGAGTCACTGGTTAAAGAAGCATTGCAGGATCATCTAGACAAGACTTCAGTTATAGCTCGGACACAGCATGGGTTTGTTAAGGGGAAGTCTTGTCTGACTAATTTGATTGGATACTATGATGTAGTCACAAAGGAACTGAATGCAAAGAATAACTCTGATATCATATACAGGCATACCTCGATTAACGAATAGGATGCGTTCCACGAAATTACTTCGTTAAGCGAAACTTCGTTTTCAGAGGTAAAAATACTATGGCCAGAATAGGGATACGTTCCTACGTAAAGAAAATGAAAAGCTTTTTTTCGAACAAAGAAAAGTTTTATTAAATAAACAGTCAACTTACATACAAAGTGAAATCACATTTTAAAATATGAGGTTAAAGTTGATTGTTTATGCTTTTTTTCTCTTTCATTTAACAATTGCCTATACGGAGTTATTGCATTTAACACTGATCGCTTAACTATAACACTTCTTCCTAAATCAGGATCATTTTCACTAAAAAAATTTAAAACGTTTTCAATGTCATTTAAGCACCTTTTTATTGGTTGTTAACACTTTTTCGGCAGGAACTTCTTTAACTTCGCCTTCATTATCTTTGTCTTCGTTGCTAACAAGGTTTTCTAAATCTTCCACTGAAAAACCATCATCTTCTGCATTCAATAAATTTCTAACATCCTCTTCATCGACATTTTCGAAACCTATTGATTGAGCCATCTGGATAACTTCATTTCTAATTTCTTGGATGTTATTTTCTTCTTCTAGTACAACTTCTGGCCATATTTTGCGCCAAACTCCATTTAAGCATTTCTTAGTGACTTCTTTCCAAGAACTATCAATGTTTTCAATTGCCTTTTTAATGGTGTAGTTTTTCCAAAAAGTTTTAACTGTCATTTCCTCTTTATCCTCTAGTTCAGGTAAATTGCTTAAAATTCGACGCAGATAATAAGCTTTAAATGATGCTATTACTCCCTGATCCAATGGTTGAATCAGGAAAGTTGTGTTTGCTGGAAGAAACACAACTTTGACAGGAATGCATGTGTCCAACGTGTTAAGATCAGTAGGATGTCCAGGAGCATTGTCTAACAACAAAAGAGCTTTTTCTTCAAAGTTGTTTTTTTTTGACAATACCGTTTTACTCCAGGACAAAAGTGGTTAACAAACCAATCAGTAAATAACTCCTTAGTAACCCACGCTTTTCTATTTGCTTTCCATATTACAGGTAAATTCATTTTTATGTTACCTTTTAATGCCCTCGGATTTTCTGAATGGTAAACTAATAACAATTTTAATTTATAATCGCCAGAGGCATTTGATCCAAAGAGTAACGTTAAACGGTCTTTGGCTGCTTTGAACCCAGCAGCTGATTTTTCTTCAATAGAAATGAAGCTTTTTGTTGGTAGCCGTTTCCAGAACAAACCGCTTTCGTCAACATTGAACACCAAATTTGGTGGAAAATTTTCACGTTCAATTATTTCCTTTAGTTTTTCTGGAAACTTATTTGCAGCTTCTCCTGTTAATTTTACACTATGAATCCTGGCCCGTTTTTTTAAATTTCTCGAACCAACCACGAGAAGCCCCAAAGGTTTCCGTAATTTCTTCAGTTTGTTTAGATTTCAGGTGATTAAACAAAAATAATGCTTTTTCTTGAATCACCATTTGACTTAAAGGCATATGACGTTGTGACATATCATCTATCCACAAACTTAACATTTTCTCCATTTTTTCTAAAATTGGATTCCTTAAGCGAGTTAATTTTGCCGCTGTAACATCTGTACAATTCTGAGCAGACTGTTTTATTTTTTCTGATTGACTTAGTATGGTTGTTAAAGTTGATTGCGCTAATCCTAAAGAATGTGCCACATCGGATTTTCTTTTGCCGCTTTCAACACGTCGTACGATATTTAGTTTAGTTTCCAAAGAAATTGCTTTTCTTTTCTTTGATTCTGACATTTTAATTAACTAAAACAAAAATATTTCTATTAAAATTTACAAAATCTACGTTATGTAATGCTACAAAGAACCTACGTCGATTATTGCAATGCGCCACACTGAAACAACGTCAATCATGTAAACAACAACTAAATTATGCGATTGATGCGCAAAACTGTTATAACAGACACGCCCGCAGCTCGGGAATACGTAACGAGTCGCCGTCAGTCACCAATCGAATGATTGTCGGGCGTTGGTCTTAAATTGGAATATTTTTTTATGTTAAATGGGGCTTGAAATTGCCGACTTCGTTATATCGAGGCTTCGTTATCAGAGGTAACGTTAACCGAGGTATGCCTGTATTTGGATCTTGGAAAAGCCTTTGATACTGTTGCACATGGAAGACTGCTGGACAAATTGGAACAGTGTGGCACTGGAGGCAAATTGCTGCTATGGATAAAGGGATGGTTGAGTGGGAGAAGACAGAGAGTGGTAATCAATGGACACTGCTCATCGAGGACTAATGTTATTAGTGGAGTTCCTCAGGGATCAGTGTTGGGCCCATTGTTGTTTTCTGTATTTATAAATGTTATTGATGATGGTATATCAGGCTTAATGTCCAAGTTTTCAGACGATATGAAGGTTGGCAGGGTTGTTAATGACACTAATGACAGTACACTGCTGCAACAGGATCTAGAAAAGTTGAGCAGATGGGCTGAGAGATGGCAAATGAAGTTTAACATTGACAAATGTAAACTACCACATATGGGAAGCAGTAATGTATCAACTCTGTGGTACCACATTGACAGTCGTAGAAAATGAAAAGGACCTGGGTGGTAATTGTGAAGGAAGATATGAAATTTTCTGAGCAGTGCAGAAGGTCTGCAAGAGTAGCTCATGGAGTCTTGTCAATGATATACAGGAATTTTTCTAGCAGGGATAAGGAGGTGATTATCCTCTTGTATAAGGCAATGGTCAGGCCACACCTTGCATACTGTATAAAGGTCTGGAGGCTTCATTTTAAGAAGGATGTAGAGCTGTTGGAACAAGTACAAGAGAAGGGTAACAAGATTAGTGAATGGAACAAAGGGTTGCTCTTACGAAGAAAGGCTTCAATTTTGCAAATTACAGTGTCTGGAGACTAGGCACCTGCTAGGTGATCTGATTGAGGTGTATAAAGCCTTGAATGGTTTGAGCATGCTCAATGCAGATGGGATTCTTCCTCTTGCTCAGAATAATCGCCTGAGAGGGCATAAATTAAATTGAGGAAAGACGGTTGTAGGATAGATGTGCGGAAGTTTGCCTTTAGCCAGCGGGTGGTTGACTGGTGGAACAAACTTCCATCTGTCATTGTAGAAGTTGATAGCTAAAATAGATTCAAGGCAGAACTTGACAAACATTTGGAACGAGTGGATGGGTGAAATAATGGTGTTTTTTTTTTTTTTTTTTTTTTTTGGCTAATGCTATATAAATTTGGTTTCTTGCATCATGTGCCTTTGCTAATGCTAATTCTCGAATCATCTATGTTAAGTGGACCAATCTGATTCATCTCCTCCCTTCAGGAGTTTACATAAGTACAGAACTCTTTGCTGTTTTTCTTTGTGTTCTTTGCCAAAGATTTCTCGTAATCTGCCTTTGCATGCCTAACCTCCTCTGTGACTTGATTACAGACTAGCTTATACCTGCTATAGGCTTCTTTGTTGCCTGATAATTTATATGCATCCCATGCATTTTTCATTTCTGCCACGAGCCTCATTAATTCATCCGACATCCATTTAGGCCTGAACCTTGAAGAGTATTCCCTAGTTGGTTATTGTTGTTATTTGGATTTTAGGAGCATTAGCAACTTAGGCCATATTGCTCCGGGACATGCAGTGGTCATTCCCTGACCTTTCCGCATCCTCCGAATTTGGTGGTGCCGGGCTCGAACCCCGGTCTAATCAAGAAGCATGTGCTACGCACTGCTGCTCCTTCCCACCTGGCTACGGAGGCGCCTTTCCTTGTTGGTATGAAAAGCCTAGTAGCCTCCAAGATTAAGTCCCTGAAGTTCACCGTTGGTTAGATCATCAGTTTATCCCACTGTATAGAATTTATAAAACTATCTGAGACATCTTTCTAGTCACCTTTACGAAAACAAAACCCCTTCCCTTTTACATCTTTAAGTAAATCCCACATCTGTAGGCCTCATTTTAGGAAGGATGTAGATTTTCTTGAGCGTGTACAGAGAAGTGCAACAAGATTAGTGAGGGGAATGAAGGGATCCTCTTACTAAGAGAGGCTTAAGTTCTGCAAATTGCAGTGGCTGGAGACTTTGTGGGGCACCTACGTGGTGATCTGATTGAGGTGTATACGGCCTCGATTGGGTTGAGCATGCTGAATTCTGATGGGATCCTTCCACTTGTTCAGATTACAAACCTAAGGGGGCATAAATTCAAATTAAGAAAGGACAGATGTAGAATAGATGTGTGGAAATTTGCCTTTAGCCAGCGGGTGGTTAATTATTGGAACAAACTTCCATCTGTCGTTGTGGAAGTTGATAGGTTGAATAAATTTAAGGAGGAACTGGACAGGCATTTGGAGGGAATGGTGTGATTTTTTTTTTTTTTTTTTGGCTGATGCTGCATAAGCTCATACACTTGCTTTCTTGCATCTCATGCCACTACTACTACTACTGTACACTATGATCACTGCCGCGTAGTGGTTCCTTTATCTGCAAATTCTTAATGCATGAATAATCACTGCTGATAATCAGATCAAGAGTATTACTCCCTCTGGTTGCCTCTCGAACATGTTGCTGTAGAAAACAATCCTCTAATAAATCCACAAAAGTCTTGCTAGCGTGCGAGTGACCAAACTACAAGTTCCAGTCAATATCTGGAAAGTTAAAATCCCTCAATACAAGACATTCTGATTTACTAGCCCATTCTATTTCTCAGCACAACTGTTCATTGTACTCATCAGAGTCATTAGGCCTATAATATACTACTACTCTCATTTTCCCTTTCCCAGTGTTTATGTCATACCAAACAGACTCAACTTTACACTGTCCACCTGCATCAACTGGATGCACATCCTTAGATTTTATGTGTTTCTTAACTAACAGCATAACCCCTCCTCCCTTCTTGTCCTATCTATCCTTTCTGTACACATCGTATTCCCCAAATTCTAATTTTGCACTGCTTATATCTGTGTGACACCATGTCTCTGATATTCGAACAATATCTGCCTTTGATGTCTTGATCAGACTTCAAATTCATCAATTTTATTTACTATACTTCTAGCATTAGTGTACATGCAGGTATACATGCACTTGTTCTTACTCTTAGTTACCCTAACTGATGAAGATGCAGTATTTTTTATTCTTGTTTTGATTTAATACAAATTATAAGAGGTTACTGTTTGGCTGGCATCTAATAGATAGTAATCAATCTAGCCAGTCCTGCTCACAAGGCCGCTGACTAGACATTTTTTCAGAAGCCACTAAGTGTAATTTTATTTATTGATTTGAAATTATAGTTTTTCTCTAACTTTTGATTTAAAATTAGAAGCATAGCACTCATTTGTAATTCCCTGATTAATTTGGTGTATTTGTTCTTTACTTGGCCCTTTGCTTAAAAAACTACAGTCTACTTCTGCTGGCATTGAGTTATACTGATAAGATCATTCGAATTTTGCCACCACTGTTTTAGCATTAGCAAGGGCACATGATGCAAGAAAGCAAGCTTATATAGCATCAACCAAAAAAAAAATCTTATTTCACCCATCCCCTCGCTCCAAATGTTTGTCAAGTTCTGCCCTTGAATCTATTTAAGCTATCAACTTCTACAAAGACAGATGGAAGATTGTTCCAGCAATCAACCACCTGCTGGCTAAAGGCAAACTTCCGCACATCTAACCTACAACCCTCTTTCCTCAATTTGAATTTATGCCCTCTCAGGTGATTATTCTGAGCAAGAGGAAGAATTCCATCAGCATCGAGCATGTTCAAACCATTTAAGGCTTTATACACCTCAATCAGATCACCTCGCAGGTGCTTAGTCTCCAGACACTGTAATTTGCAAAACATAAGCTTTTCTTCGTAAGAGCAACAATTTGTTCTGTTCGCTAATCTTGCTGCCCTTCTCTGTACTCGTTCCAACAGCTCAACATCCTTCTTAAAATGAGGTCTCCAGACCTGTATACAGTACTCAAGGTGTGGCCTGACCATTGCCTTTATACAAGAGGATAATCACCTCCTTATCCCTGCTAGAAAAATTCCTGTATATCAGAAAACTTCGTAATCTGCCTGCACAATTACCCCCAGGTCCTTTTCATTCTCTACCACTGTCAGTGTGGTACCACAGAGTTGATACATTACTGCTTCCCATATGTAGTACTTTACATTATGTCAATGTTAAACTTCATTTGTCACCTCTCAGCCCATCTGCTCAACTTTTCTAGATCCTTCGCAGCAGTGTACTGTCATTAGTGTCATTAACAACCCTGCCAACCTTCGTATCGTCTGCAAACTTAGACATTATGTCTGATATACCATCATCAATATCATTTATAAAAACAGAAAACAACAATGGACCCAACGCTGAACCTTGAGGACTCCACTAATAATATTAGTCCACGAAGAGCAGTGTCCATTGATTACCACTCTGTCTTCTCCCACTCAATCATCCCTTTATCTATAGCAGCAATTTGCCTCCAATGCCACACTGCTCCAATTTGTGCAGCAGTCTTCGATGTGCAACAGTATCAAAGGCCTTTCTAAGATCCAAATATATGATATCAAAGTTTTTCTTTGCATCCAGTTCCTTTGTGACTACATCATAGTATCCAATCAAATTAGTTTCTTGTGTCTGAGCTATAATTGAAGTTTTGTCTAGATGATCCTGCAATGCTTCTTTAACCAGTGCCTCCATTAATTTCCCTGGAACAGAAGTTAAACTAACAGGTATGTAATTACCTATCTCCCTTTAATCCTCCTTTGTGGATTGGGGTCACATTTGCACATCTCCAGTCCATGGGTACCTCCTCTGAGTCCAGGGAAGCTCTCATAATTATGGCTAAGAGTTTGCTTATTTCCTTTGCCGCCTCCTTTAATATAACTGGATAGATCCCATCCACCCCAGGTGCCTTTCTAATGTTTATCTTCAACAATTTCTCCTCCACTTTACTTTCAGTTATTACAAGATTACCTAGCTTACTGCCAGAGTTGAATACACCTCTGGCATTCCCCTCAATGAATAACTCGTTGTGTGTGAATGTAGATGCAAAATATTCATTTAGTTTGTTAGCTACCTAGGTAGGATCATCAACAGTTGAACCACCGATATCAAGTGGACCAATTTGATTTATCCCCTTCCTTCTAGAGTTTACATGGTAATCAATGGACACTGCTCATCGTGGACTAATGTTATTAGTGGAGTCCCTCAGGTTTCAGTGTTGGGTCCATTGTTGTTTTCTGTATTCATAAATGATATTGATGATGGTATATCAAGCTTAATGTCCAAGTTTGCAGACGATACAAAGGTTGGCAGGGTTGTTAAGGCCACTACTGACATTATGCTGCTGCTGCTGCAACAGGATCTGAAAAGGTTGAGCAGATGGGCTGAGAGGTGGCAAATGAAGATTAACATTGACAAATGTAAAGTACTACATATGGGAAACAGTAACCCCAGAGCAACATATCAACTCTGTGGTACTACACTGACAGTGGTAGAGAATGAAAAGGACCTGGGGGTAATTGTGCAGGCAGATATGAAGTTGTCTGAGCAGTGCAGACTGGCTGCAAGAGTAGCTCATGGTGTCTTGTCAATGATATACAGGAATTTTTCTTGCAGGGATAAGGAGGTGATTATTCCCTTGTATAAGGCAATGGTTAGGCCACACCTTGAGTACTGTATAGAGGTCTGGAGGCTTCATTTCAAGAAGGATGTAGAACTGCTGGAACGCGTACAGAGAAGGGCAACAAGATTAGTGAATGGAACAAAGGGTTGCTCTTACGAAGAAAGGCTTAAGTTTTGCAAATTACAGTGTCTGGCGACTAGGCACCAGCGAGGTGATCAGATAGAGGTGTATAAAGCCTTGAATGGTTTGAGCATGCTCAATGCTAATGCGATTCTTCTTCTTGCTCAGAATAATCACCTGAGAGGGCATAAATTCAAATTGAGGAAAGACAGATGTAGGATAGATGTGCGGAAATTTGCCTTTAGCCAGCGGGTAGTTGGTTGGTGGAACAGACTTCCAACCCTTGTTGTGGAAGTTGATAGCCTAAATAAATTTAAGGCTCAGCTGGACAGGTATTTCGAAAGAACAGAGGGGTGAAATGGGAGTGGTTTTTTTTTTTTTTTTTTGGGTGATGCTGCATAAGCTTGCTTTCTTGCATCATATGCCTATACTTCAGTGTAGTATAGGCATATGATGCAAGAAAGCAAGCTTATGCAGCATCACCCAAAAAAAAAAAAAAAAAACGGCCTCCGTAGCCGAGTGGGCAGGAGCGGGAGTGCAGTAGCACACGCTCTTTGAGTAGACCGGGGTTCAAGCCCCTGACTGCTGAATACGGTCGATCTGCCAACCCGCACTGGACCAGCGTGGCAGATTATGGTCCATTTCCCTCAGCATGAATTGTTGAGGAGGCTTCCACCCTGTGGGTTGATAATGGCTGCACTTTACTTTTACTTTTTTTATGCCTATACTAATGCTAAAGGTCACGTGATATCGTAATACATCAAAGCCTAAATTAATATAATAAGAAACTACAATACGTTATTAAAATAATTATAAATTTTGAAAAATAAGTCCGTTTTTTAATTAAATATCTTCCGAAGTTTCATAAAAACCTAATCTTTGGTTTAAATATCTTTTACAGCTATTTTTTAAATAGGGATCTCTTTTTTCTGCTTATTGCTGTTTGGTTTTTAGGAGCATTAGCAACTAAGGCCATATTGCTCCAGAATATGCGGTGGTCATTCCTTAACCTTTCCGCATCCTCCGTATTTGGTGGTGACGGGCTCGAACCCCGGTCTAATCAAGAAGCGTGTGCTACGCACTGCTGCTCCTTCCCACCTGGCTACGGAGGCGCCTTTTTTCTGCTATAAAACAGCAGTGAGTAGAGGAATGAAAAGCCTAACTAAAATTCCAGATAGCAAGGGTCAGGCATAATCTTTGGTTAGAATATCCGTTACCGCTGTTTTTAAATAGGGAACTCATTTTCCACTACAAAAACAGCGGTATGGTGGGGGATAAACACCCTAACTAAAACTGCAGATAGCAAGGGCTGAGCATAATATTTGGATAGAATATCTGTTACCACTGTTTTTAAATAGGGAACTCATTTTCCGCTACAAAAACAGCGGTATGGTGTGGGGATTAAACACCCTAACTAGGTCTGCAGACAGCGAGGGCTGGACATAATTTTTGGATAGAATATCCGTTACCGCTGTTTTTAAATAGGGAACTCGTTTTCTGCTACAAAAACAGCAATATGGTGGGGGATAAATACCCTAACTAAGACTGCAGATAGTGAGGGGTGGGCATAATCTTTGGATAGAATATTCGTTATCGCTGTTTTTAAATAGGGAACTCCTTTTCCGCTACAAAAACAACGGTATGGTGGGGGGTAAACACCAGATTCACATTTACTTGCTCCATTGGGACTAAACAAGGAACAACAACAATAAAGGGAAAATAACACATGACGGCAGTAGAGCAGACGGCAGCAGAGAGTAATATGCGTAAATGGCACAATAACAAAAGAAGAAAACACCTAACACGACAAGCAAATGGTAGCACAAAATATACTAACATCACCAGGAAAATGGCGACATAAAAACCAAATGCACATGTGCAAATGATAACTTCGTACTTCCCTTTAAACCAAACTAAATTCACGTCCAATGAAACAATCAGAAGCAAAAAATATGCATTCACAGTAATCACCCAATCACAGAACTTGACTCTACTATATCTGCAGCGGGCGTAGTTTAAGACCACGCCCACTGCACAGTGAAAACTTGTACCCAAATTCTGGAGTATAGCGCAACGTTTTATTTTCCTTACAAATTTCTTCCATCTTTAAAAGATTCATCGCTACTATTACCTGTTTACCATTCATTACAAAACTATTATGCACCATTCTTTACTCATAAACACACATTATAATGCCAACCAATGACTACACAGTAGCTTGTCCTCTGTCGCGCCCACCACCAATCATTTCATCGTTTGCCACACCTACCTGTCAATTAATATATCCTTCTCGATTTCGGCTCCAGAATGATAACACCTACCATCTGTTTACCGAGTGAGCAGCGCTAGAGTCCGGTGTCGGGAAACTAATTTTCCGCGTAAGTTATCCGACGTTTCTCGTCATTCTCGTGTTGGCTTTCTTTACCTTAGCCTATGATCCTTTTTTGGAGTTTAAAAGCATTTATGTCCCCTTGAAGAGGCAATGATTCTGTTTTTTCTATTTTTTACTCATTTACAAAAAAGTGGTGCTTAATCTTTGGTGAGTTTGAGCATGCACTTCCTTGGGCTTGGGACTGTGCATTCATGCTGCTGGAAGTGGATGCTGTTTCTGTTCAGGATTTTTTCTTTCCTTATTTTATTTAAGTTTGATTCATTTTATTTTTAGACTGGCTTGGTATCTAGGAACAGAAGTGCCCCTTATCAAGTTCAGCCATAAAAAAAAAAAAAAAACAGCAGGAATTTGCTGTAGTTGTAATGTGGTTTAATGTTTCCTTTTTGCATGTCTTAATATTTCCATGTCAGTCACTATAGTCAAGTATACTAATGTATAAAATGTTGCCACTTAATTTTTTAAATAACAATGGCAAAGAAGAGATTGTTATTATTTTTTATAGCATAACTCAACTACATTCTAATACATTTAAAAAAAAAAAAAAAAAAAACTCACCTTATTCAAATGTGTCCAGACAACAAGTTCCACTGGATGCTTGAAGATATGTCTGATATCAAGGGAAATCACCATCTGTAATGAGTGGCATATTAATTTTTCACTTACTGTAATTAACTGAAAAAAAAAAAAAAAAAAAACATACAGAATGAAAAGTTTTAGAATATAATTTTTAATCTCCCTTTTATCCCAGGCACCACCAAAATTACCATACACATCAAATTTAATTTAATTTAATTAGGTACAATTAAAGTGAATTTTGATTGTAGTCATGTAACATGTTGGCAGAAGTCTGAATGTAACATAAAAATGGAAAAATTTTCAGTCTCTCAGTATTGAATTAAGTTAATGAGTCATAGACCACATACTAGTGTAGGAAAGGTGAACAGGTGGCATGCTACAAATATTTATTAGTATGCTAAAACTTAGCACTGATGAACAAAATTTTTCAATTCTAATATATTTTACTGTACAAATTGAAGCAGTATGATATTAAGGACAAATTGCTGCTATGGATAATTATAATTACTATAATATAAGTTAAAATAAATGTAAAACAGTAGCATAATCTGTGATATCAGTACAGAATTCACTTTCAAAATGGTGAATTTAACAAATAAAGTAAACAAATGACTTGCTGTTTACTTTTTTCTGGCATTATAAGACTGCACTGTATGTAAACATCCAATCTCAATGTGCCATTAGCTCAAATGTGCCATTATTTCGACAGTCTACTGTAGTAGTAGTAGTATAATAGCAAATGATGCAAGAAAGCAAGCTTATATAGCATCAGCCAAAAAAAAAAAAAAAAAACCAGTTCACCCATCCACACTTCCAAGAATTTGTCTAGTTCTCCCTCGAATTTATTCGACCCATCCACTTCCACAACAACAACAGAAGGAAACCTGTTCCAACAATCAACCACCTGATGGCTTAATGAAAACATCTGCACATCTATCCTGCAACCATCCTTCCTCAACTTGAATTTATGTCCCCTCATGTGTGTAGTCTCAGCAAGTGGAAGAATACCATTAACATTCAACCTTACCCAATCCATTTAAGGCTTTAAACACCTCAAACAGGTCTGCCTGAAGGTGCCTGGTCTCGAGATATGCAATTTTCAGAACTGAAGCCTTTCCAAGTAAAAGCACCTTTTTGTTCCATTCACGAATGTGATTGTCCTTCTCTGCACCCATTCCAGTAGGTCTACATCTTACCTAAAGTGAGGCCTCCAGACATGTACACAGTACTCAAGGTGTGGTCTGACTATTGCCTTATACAAGGGGGGGATAATCACCTCCTTATCCCTGCTAGAAAAATTTCTGTATATCACTGACAAGACACCATGAGCTACTTCTGCACTGCTCAGAGAATTTCATTTCAGACGGCACAGTTACTCCCAGGTCTTTTTCATTCTCCATTACCTTGAGTGCAGTACCACACAGTTGATAAATTACTCTGGGGTTACTGCTTGTTTGTTGTTTGGTTTTTAGGAGCATTAGCAACTAAGGCCATATTGCTCCGGGAATATGCGGTGGTCATTCCCTGACCTTTCCGCATCCTCCATATTTGGTGGTGACGGGCTCAAACCCCGGTCTAATCGAGAAGCGTGTGCTACGCACTGCTGCTCCTTCCCAACAGCTACGGAGGCGCCTGGGTTACTGCTAACTACGTGCAGTGTCATTTGTCAATGTTAAACTTCAACTGCCATTTCTCAGCCCATAGACCCAATTTCCTTAGATCTTGTTGCAGAGTTCATCCTGACTGTTGTTAACCACCCTGCCAACCTTTGTTTCATCTGTAGACATTAAGCCTGATATACTTTCATCAGTATCATTGATAAATACTGAAAACAACAATGGACCCAGCACTGGACCTTGGGGAACTCCACTAATAGCATTAGTTCACCAAGAGCAGTGCCCATTGATAACCACTCTCTGTCTTCTTCCGCTTAACCATCCCTTTATCAATAGCAGTAACTTTCCCTTAATGCTACACTACTCCAATTGTACAGCAGTCTTTTATGTGCAACAATATCAAAAGCTTTCTTGAAATCCAAGTATACGATGTCAAAATTATTTTTTTTCATCCAGTTCCTTGGTCACTGTATCATAGTAACCTGTCCTGTAAGATTGGTTAGACAAGACCTCTTCTTAACAAATCCATACTAAGGTTGCAGTATAATTGCATGCCTGTCCATATGGCCTTGTATTACAACTTTAACCAGTGATTCCATTATTTTCCCTGGAACAGACATTAAGCTAACAGGTCTATAATTACTCATATCTCCTTTTGATCTCTCTTTATGAATTGCAGATATATTCACATTTTCCAGTCCCTATGGACTGGAAAATGTGAATATCAGACACACTTATTCTAATATTAGAATATGCAACCCCTCTAGGGGTCGCACCCCACACAGTTTGAACCCCACTGTCTTAGCCCATCTGCCTAAATTTTCTAGATCTTGTTGCAGCAGCAGTATGCCTTCATTACTGTTATTAACCTGCCTGCCAACCTTTGTATCATCTAGAGACTTAGACATTAAGCATGATAGAGCCTCATCAACATCATTAATAAATATAGAAAACAACAATGGAAAAACCACCAAACCCTGTGGGACTGCACTAATAACATTAGTCTATGAAGGGCAATGTCCATTTATAATCACTCTCTGTCTTTTCCCAGTCAACCAACTCTTTTTCCATAGCAGTAACTTTCCCTTAATGCCACACTACTCCAATTGTACAGCAGTCTTTTATATGCAACAATATCAAAAGCTTTCTTGAAATCCTAGTATATGATAACAAAATGTGAATTTTGTTATCATATACTTGGATTTCAAGAAAAACTTTTGACTGCACCTGACAAAGTCCACTGTCATAATCTGTTGCAAAGCCACCAGAAGAATATGCATTTGGGTGATAAAAACTGGTGATGGTTTTGAGCACATTCCCAAGTAGCTGCAGTGCTTCCATTTGTGCCTAATATTAAATACATGTCACAATGAACAGGAAGGAAATTCTTATCACATGGTCACTCTTCTCAAGACTTTTGAGCTAACTGAAGAGATTATGTTGTACCAATTCAGCACAGCTCTGGTTTGCAAGTACACATATCACATCATATACATTTTTCAATAAGAAGTGACATCCTAAAACTTTTGCACACTGTATCTTGGAAATTGTCCTTATACAGGGTGTCTCAAAAATATTGGTACAAACGTTTAGGGGAGCTAGGTAACATCTAAAGGAATGTGAATCGCATAGGAACCCATAACCGGAATCGTCACGGCAGAGGCACAAGAAGCAGATATCACACAAGACAATAATTAGTGGCAAACATTTATTTGACATAATATTAACAATGGAGTACAAGATGGATGCATTTCATGATGTTACAACAGATGCTCGAGGGTTCAACCATGAGACGCGATGCATGCGTGACACCGACGCAGCATGGATTGGCGGATGTGGTCGAACACACCTGGAGTTTCTTTGACAGTAGCAGCTGCACAGACGAGTCTTGCCACGAGATCCATTTCCGTCTCCACAGGCAAGTCATGCATGATAGATTTGAGGGCCCCACAGAAAGAAATCAAAGCTCGATAAATCAAGTGAGCGCGGGGACCAGGCAACGGGTCCACCACGGCCAATCCATCGACGCCCAAAACGCATGTTCAAATAGTCACGAACACACCTTTCATAATGGGCAGGCACCCCATCATGTTGAAACCAAATGTTGCATCTCACAATTGCTGGAACATCGTCAAGTAACCCTGGTAGAACTTGTTCAAGAAAGATCCGATATTTAGCGGAGTTCATGCAGGGATGGTAACAGGTATGGGCCGAATAAGCAGTCACTGACCATGCCTGCCCACACATTTATTGCGAAGCGATGTTGTGCCACATGGGGGCGCACACTGTGTGGGTTGCCGTGAACCTACACATGAGCATTGTGCTGATTGAATAAGCCTCATCCATGAACAAAACATAGGCTGGAAAATTCAAGTCTTGAACACTTTCTTGGAGAAACCACTGCGCAAAAGCCACACGTGCAGGATGATCTTGGGGGAGCAGTAACTGAACCCTTTGGAGATGAAAGGGGTGTAAGGAATCATCGTGCCAGACACGCTGTACACTGCAACGAGACACTCCTAAGGCAGAGGCAATGGCAGGTGTGCTGGTAGTAGGATTATTCTGGACGGCATTCAACACACTTTCTTCCATGGCGAGAGTTCGTGTCGAACGTGGTCTGCCCGCACTACTCCTGTTACCTCTAAATGACCCACAATCACACAAATTTTAATGCACACACGCAAACAAACAGCGGTCCGGTACATGTCTGTCTGGGAAGCGTTCTCCATAAATTTGTTTAGCGGCTCATCCATTGCCCTCTACTAATCCATACACTAGGTGCATGTCTGCCAGCTCACAGTTCGTATATCGATGCATGCTCTTTGTGCGGCGACTACCGCGCCGTCTACCGACTTACGGTGATGTTTCCGGTTATGGGTTCCTATGCGATTCACATTCCTTTAGATGTTACCTACCTCCCCTAAACTTTTGTACCAATATTTTTGAGATACCCTGTATATGCAGCAGAATAATTACCTTATTTCTCCTTAAGAACTTGGCCTATTAGGCTCTAACATCTTCACTGTACACCCTGTGTGTGTGTGTGTGTGTGTGTGTGTGTGTGTGTGTGTGTGTGTGTGTGTGTGTGTGTGTGTGTGTGTGTGTGTGTGTGTGTGTGTGTGTGTGTGTGTGTGTTAATTTAGGATTAAAATACACCTGAATCCCAAATTTAACATCTATATATCAGAATAGTTCCAGTTAGTATTATAGTGAAATGACGATAGTTAATACTGGAATAGCGATGCCCAACAGAAATGCAGGGATATAGGAATCTATATGTACTAAAGAATTCAAAAATATTATGAAATTATGAAATAATTATAAAAATAATGATAATTACCATCTTTATGCATTGATTGATCTGGGACCAACACTTATCTATGCATAAAAATAAGTATGCATAGATAACCATTGCTAATCTGGGTGCAGTTAATCCAGATCGAAATATGAAAAAATTCTGTTCACAGTCGAGTACAGATGGGATTTAGGAAGGCAGATGAGTTACTCTGACTGTGTGCTGATTGATTGGCAGAGAGAGAGAAAGAGACAGAGCATACATACGTTGTAGTAGTAGTAGTAATAATAGAGGCATGTGATGCAAGAAAGCAAGCGTATGAGCTTATGTACCATCAACAAAAAAAAAAAAAAAAAAATCACACAACTATTCCCTCCAAACGTTTGTCCCATTCCTCCTTGAATTTATTTAAGCTATCAACTTCCACAACAACAGATTATTGTTGACTCTGAGTCAGATGAATGTTATTGCTTATATCGCTTCATTTTCAGACTTCTTTATATGTATATAGGTACATAAGTTAACATATTTTATATAATTATGGGTAACAAAGAATTGAAAAGCGGAATAAAAAGAAAACACGTTACTTTAACTATCATTAACAAGCTAAAAGTGAAAGAACTTGAAAATGGTGTTCCTGAAAAAAAAAAAAAAAAGCTGAATAATTTGGCCAACAGACTGTGTCAGATATTAAAAAAAAAAAAAAAAAAAAAATCTATAAAGGCATTTGCTTTAAAATTTGATGTGTGAAGTGATACAAGCAGTGTATTAAATAGACAGACATTAAAAAAAAAAAACCAAAATTGTTGCTGGAAGAGGCTATATTTAAATGGTATGCACAGCAATGATCAGGTGGTGCTGGCATGTGTTGATAAGGGTATAAAATGACAATACTATACATTTATCGATGGATATATAAATGTATTGAATTTTTATAGTTTTTAAATAAAGGCTCTACAGTGATTTTTTTTTTTATTATTTATTTTCATCAGCACTAAATTTTCCATTTATTTGAGTTCTAAGTTTTTTTGTTTTTTAGGGCTATCTTTTGCTTCACTACTCCAGATTACCTTTCCCCACAATTAATCTGGATTAGCTAGGGTTTACTGCAATTATCTTAATTATTATCTGTTTTTGTGCACCCTATAGTAGTATTACAAAGGTCTAATTATGAAAGACTTGATAATAATTTTATTTGGTGTGGAGATATACAAAGTATAGTTTTCTCTGAATAAATTAACATTGAGAAGTGACTGATTTTGTTGTATACTGGCATAAAAGGCCAAAAGTCCCTTTAATGCTAGAATCCAGTCTTGTTTGGTAAGAGTATCCTTTCCTGCTACTGACTGGAACAGTTGTTTGATATGAACCTTTTCTTCAATCTAGCATTTTCCTTTGCAATGTTCCTAGCAACATTCTTCACTTTTGCATTTTCTCTGCATGCAACAAAAAAAAAAAAAAAAAAAACAGAAAGACATGATAATGATGGCCATATGTTTTTTTTTTTTTTTTTTTTAACTAATATTAACTAGGTCAAATCATTTTAGATATTTCATTTTTCAAGAGAAACAAAACATACTGTGATGGTCAGCTGCCTATGCTGTATGTTGGAATGACTATTCGTATCTATGCATATAATTTTATTATATAATATCGGTGTAAATACACCATAGTTTTATTTTATCTCATATTGCGGCTAACTTCACAACGAGATAACAGGTATTGCACTACTTCGAAATAAATAATGCTTCTCTTGTAGAGGAGACTATTGTGAAGGTAGCCACAATGAGATAAAATCAAATGAAGCCAAATACACTACTTATGTAGTTAAATTTATGGGTAAACTATGGTGTATTTACACTGATATTATATAGTTAATTTCACCTATAACATATTATGCCTTGTGCATTTAGTCTTTAAAATATAATTTTATATAGTCAAAATACAAGTGCCTTCAGACTTTTAATTAATCCAATTCATTGGTAAAAAAAAACGGATTGTTATTATCAAATGCAACTGATGCAGGAAGTGTAGAGGATATTTCATTCCAGTGTATCATAAACACAACTGTTACATTCTCAGTCAAGTGTTATGAAACAACTTGATATTCTGCAGGCAAGGGAAATACTGACAACCCATGTTTGATCACAGATTTTAGCATTAGCAGAGGCATACGATGCAAGAAAGCAAGCTTATACAGCATCGGCCAAAAAAAAAAAAAAAAAAAAAAACCCTCCCATTCTATCACCCCTCCATTCGTTCCAAATGCCTGTCCAGCTCAGCCTTAAATTTATTTAGGCTACCAACTTCCACAACAAAAGATGGAAGTCTGTTCCACCAATCAATTACCCACTGCCTAAAGGCAAATTTCCACACATCTATTCTACAACTGTCTTTCCTCAATTTGAATCTGAGGTTCTTAATCTGAGCAAGAGGAAGAATCCCATCAGCATTCAACTTACTCAAGCCATTCAAGGCCTTATACACCTCAATCATATCATCTTGCAGGTGCCTACTCTCCAGGTGCTGCAATTTGCAGAATTAAAGCCTTTCTTGGTAAGAGCATCCCTTTGTTCCCCTCACCAATCTTGTTGCCCTTCTTCATACTTGTTCTAGCAACTCTACACCCTTCATAAAATGAGGCCTCCAGACCTGTACACAGTACTCTAGGTGTGGCCTGATCATTGCCTTGTATAACGGGATAATCATCTCCCTGTCCCTGCTAGCAAAATTCCTATATATCATTGACAAGAAGCCATAACCTACCCTGGGAGCCCGTCTGCACTGCTCAGTGAACTTAATATTCGACTACACAATTACCCCCAGGTCTTTTTCACTTTCCACTTCCCTGAGTGTAGTACCACACAGTTGGTACATTTCCCTTCAGTTATTGCTACCCATATGCAGTACTTTGCATTTGTCAATGTTAAACTTCAATTGCCACTTCTCAGCACATTTGTCCAACTTATTAGCATTAGCAGAGGCATTTGATGCAAGAAAGCAAGCTTATGCAGCATCAGCCAAAAAAAAAAAAAAAAAACCACTTCCACTTCACCCCTCTGTTCATTCGAAATACCTGTCCAGCTGAGCCTTAAACTTATTTAGGCTATCAACTCCCACGACAAGGGATGGAAGTCTGTTCCACCAACCAACCACCCGCTGGCTAAAGGGAAGTTTCCGCACATCTATCCTACATCTGTCTTTCCTCAATTTGAATTTATGCCCTCTCAGGTGATTATTCTGAGCAAGAGGAAGAATCCCATCAGCATTGAGCATGCTTAAACCATTCAAGGCTTTATACACCTCTATCAGATCACCTCGCTGGTGCCTAGTCTCCAGACACTATAATTTGCAAAACTTAAGCCTTTCTTCATAAGAGCACCCCTTTGTTCCATTCACTAATCTTGTGGCCCTTCTCTTTACTGGTTCCAGCAGCTCTACATACTTCTTGAATTGAGGCCTCCAGACCTGTATACAGTACTCTAGGTGTGGCCTGACCATTGCCTTATACAATGGAATAATCACCTCCTTATCCCTGCTAGAAAAATTCCTATATAACATTGACAATACACCATGAGCTACTCTTGCAGCCCATCTGCACTGCTCAGAGAACTTCATATGCGCCTGCACAACCACCCCCAGGTCCCTTTCATTCTCTACCACTGTCAGTGTAGTACCACAGAGTTGATACGTTGCTCTGGGGTTGCTGTTTCCCATATGTAGTACTTTACATTTGTCAATGTTAAACTTCATTTGCCACCTCTCAGCCCTTCTGCTCAACCTTTCCAGATCCTGTTGCAGCAGCAGCATAGTGTCAGTAGTGTCCTTGACAACCCTGCCAACCTTCGTATCGTCTGCAAACTTGGACATTAAGCTTGATATACCATCATCAATATCATTTATAAATACAGAAAACAATAATGGACCCAACACTGAACCCTGAGGGAGTCCACTAATAACATTAGTCCACGATGAGCAGTGTCCATTGATTACCACTCTCTGTCTTCTCCCCCTCAACCACCCCCTTTATCCATAGCAGCAATTTGCCTCCAATGCCACACTGCTCCAATTTGTGCAGTAGTCTTCCGTGTGCAACAGTATCAAAAGACTTTCTAAGATCCAAGTATATAATATCAAAGTTATTCCCTGCATCCAGTTCTTTTGTGACTGCATCATAGAATCCAATCAAATTGGTCAGGCAAGACTTCCCCTTAACAAAACCATGCTGTGTCCGAGCTATAACTGAAGTCTTGTCTAGATAATCCTGCAGTGCTTCTTTAACCAGTGCCTCCATTAATTTTCCTGGAACAGAAGTTAAACTCACAGGTCTATAATTACTTGTGTCAGCCTTTGATCCTCCTTTGTGAATTGGGGTCACATTTGCACATCTCCAGTCTATGGGTACCTCCCCTGAGTCCAAAGAAGCTCTCATAATTATGGCTAAGGGTTTGCTTACTTCCTTTGCTGCCTCCTTTAATATAACTGGATAGATTCCATTCACCCCAGGTGCCTTTCTTGTGTTTATCTTCAACAATTTCTCCTCCACTTTACTCTCAGTTATTACAACATTCTCTAGCTTACTGCCAGAGTTGAATACACCTCTGGCATTCCCCTCGCTGAATAACTTCTCATGTTTGAATGTCGATGCAAAATATTAATTTAGTTTGTTAGCTACCTGAGCAGGATCATCAACAGTTGACCCATCGATATCAAGTAGACCAATCTGATTCATCCACTTCCTTCTAGAGTTTACATAAGTAAAGACCTCTTTGCTGTTTTTCTTTGCATCCCTTGCGAAAGATTTCTCGTAATCTGCCTTCGCCTGCCTAAACTCCTTTGTAACTTGGTTACAGATCAACTTGTAACTATAATAGGCTTCTGTGTCATGTGTTAATTTGTATGTATCCCATGCATTTTTCTTCTCTGCCATATGTCTCATTAGTTCATCTGACATCCATTTTGGCCTAAACCTTGAACAATATTTCTTAGTTGGTATGTAAAGCCTAGTAGCTTCCAAGATAAATTCTTTGAATGCTTCCCATTTTGAATTTGCTGTTGGTAACATCATCAGTTGGTCCCACTGTATAGAATTTAAATATTGTCTCACTCCATCGTAGTTACTTTTACGAAAGCAATAATCCTTCCCTTTACCCCTAATGGTAGTTACCTCTTTGAGTAAATCCCACTTCGGCACACTGTGATCACTGCCACCTAGTGGTTCATTTATCTGCAGATTCTTAATGCATGAAGAATCACTACTGAAAATCAAATGAAGAGTTTTACTCCCTCTAGTTGCCTCCCGAACATGCTGATGTAGAAAACAATCATCCAATAAATCCACAAAAGCCTTCCTAGTGTGTGTGTGAGTGACCAGCCCCCAAATTCCAGTCAATATCTGGGAAATTAAAATCCCCCATTATAAGACTCTCTGATTTACTGGTCCACTCTATTTCCCTGTACAGTTTCTTAATATACTCATCAGAGTCATTAGGCCTATAGCACACTCCTACTCTCAATTTTGATCTCACACTAAACTGAATCGACATTGCACTGTCCAGCGATGTCGACTGGCTTCACTTCCTTGGATTTCATGTGTTTCTTAACTAATAGCATAACCCCTCCTCCCTTCCTATCCTGTCTATCCTTTCTGTAGACATTGTACTCCCCAAATTCCAGTTCTGCATTCCTTACATCTGTGTGACACCACGTCTCTGATATCCCAACAATATCTGCCTTTGATGTTTTGAGCAATACCTCAAATTCATCAAATTTATTTACTAAACTCCTAGCATTGGTGTACACGCAAGTATACATGCACCTGCTTCTATTCTTAGCTACCTTAACACAACCCATGTGTTTACTTGTACCACAATGATTCCCAGCAGTCTCTGAAATATCCTGCATCTTGTTTTTCAGGCTTCTGCTCATTCCAATAGAAGCAGTGCAAGAATCTCTTTCACCTCTGCCAGTGGCTACTGTTAATCTATTAGTCTTTGTCCCCCCCCCAAGCTAGCAGTTTTCCGACCCACCTAACACTGCCTCGATAGCATCAGCAAATATTCTTGCACCCTTTCTATTTAAGTGTATCCCATCCCTGTAGAAGCAGTCTCTCCTGTTAACAAGTACAGTCCAGGCTGAAAAAAATTCTACCCCTTGAGCCTTGCACAATCTTTCCAGGGCCGAATTGATCGACAAGGCTCTCATCATATACTCCCTCCTATCGTGTCTGGGCAGAATTGCAGACACTTTCAAATTCAACCCTAATTCACGGCTTTTTTTCAACAGTGACCTGTACTTGTTAAGTAATTCTGCCGGTCTCCTACTCTTGATATCATTAGTGCCAACGTGTACAATTATATCACCTTTTGTGCCCTTAAAAGATGATATCCGCTCTACGTCATCAACCTTTGCCCCTGGCAGACATACCCTGGTCCTGTTCCACCTATCCTTTTTACAAAGCATGTGCCCCGTTTCCCTGACAATAGAGTCACCAACAACTACTAGTTCTTGTTGGAAAATGAACTATCTACATCCAGTTGGTGTAGCATACTGTCTTTACTGTCGTTAAAAACCCTGCTAACCTTTGTATAATCTGCAAACTTGGACAATTTCATCGATATCATTGATAAATATACAATACAACCAGTGGTGAGCTGTGAATATTTTAACAATGGGCTCGCAGTTTTTCGGTCTTTCTACTGAGTAAATTTGATTGGTCATGGAAGTGACGTCATCCGCGGCTTCCACTAGAGGTGCAGATGATGTCACTTAACCATGCGTATAATAGTAAATGTGTAAAATGTTCCTAGGGCTATCTAAAAAAAAAAAAACCTGGCTGTCATGCCTCGCCGTACGATGATAACACTGTCTTATCCAAATAACTGGATAAAACAGTGTCTGGAGTTCTAACTTTTTAGAATTTTTGAACAGTATGACGTCACAATCATGCTTCCTGAAGTTACTACTGCAGTAAGTATGATTGCAACAATACAAATATTTGTCAACAATTTCTTTCTTCGTCTTACAATTTCGTTACATTCCATTGTTAGTGACAAATGGGCCTGGAGTACTGGGGTCCATAGTTTAACAGATATTTATTTAAAGTATACCCAGTAAAATAAAATAAAATAAAATATTTCCAGAAGCTTTCGGAACTCGTGTCCCTTTCTCAACTGACAGAATTTTTGAATACATTACAAGCAAACTGTGGCACGTTACTCATTCGTCATTGTTGTAGCACGGACGTGTGCTGCCTTGCGCCAGTGATCATCCATCAATAAAACGGTTGTCTCCAGGATTGGATGTATACGCATGCCTTTCTGGCGATTTAATGCCTTAGGGTTGTTCATTATGTTTAGTGACTCTAGCCATAGGCGGTGGCGAAAGTGTCGCGCGTGGTCCACTATCTCAAAGTCGCGCTTGGGGTCAAGATCGTGGTTGGTAGCCCAAAAATGTTCTGCAAGCGCGGACTGGTCAGTTTCGGCAAGCCGGATTGCTCTGTCGTGTTCCGTGAGGCGATCCTGGAGACGTCTCGATGTCTCACCTACGTAGCAACTGTTACAGGCCCTACAGGTGATACGGTACACTACATTGCTGCGTAAGACAGGTGTGACAGGGGTCTTCACACTGGAGACAAGTGAACGTAGGTTCCTACCTGGTAATTGTACACATTTTATGTTGTAACTTCTCAGGATCTTCGAGATACGTCCTGACACTCCTGGATAGTACGGAATGTAGGCGGATGATATGCCGACTTGCTTCGGAGGTCTTGGGTTGGAAGTAAGTTCTTGTGCCTGTAACAAGCATCTGTTTAGTACATGGGATGGATAACCGCATCTGGTTAAGTCCGCCTTCACACGGGAGATCTCGTTACGTCTAATTGTGTCGGTGCTGGAATGGCTCCAGGCCCTGGAGAACAGGGTGCGGGCAGTGCTATTGAGATGGCTTGGAGCGTGGCCGGACCCGTAGTTGGTGAATTGACCGCACCACATGGGTTTGCGGTATACTGAGGTCTCTAGATGTGGGCCTACGCGATGCACTAGCACGTCCAGAAACGGGAGCGAACCGTCCACCTCTGATTCTACGGTAAACTTGATGAAATTGGATAGAGAGTTGAGGTATTCTAGTAGTACCGTTTCAGAACCACGTGGTATTATGGTAAAAATATCGTCGACATATCTACACCACGTTGTAATAGGTGTAGGTGGGTTCTGGTGTATCTGCTTCTCCAGATCTTCCATGGCGATGTTAGCTACTACGGAACTGACAGGGGCACCCATAGCAGTGCCATGTACTTGTTTGTAGAGTGAGTCTTCAAAGGTGAAGATGCTGCTAGAGAGGCATAGGTTGAGGGCGGTACAGATGTCATCAGTGGATAGTGACGTCCTGGATTGGAGGCTTAAGTCGCTCTCAAGGAGCCTTCTGGCGCAGTGCACGGCCTGTTGGACGGGAATCGAGGTGAATAAAGAAACCACGTCAAATGATGCCATGACAGAGTTATCAGGGATTGAAATGTCCTTAATGGTGTTAATGAATTCACTGCTGTTTTTAACGGTGTGAGATGTATTACCTATAAGAGGCGAGAGGAGGCTCGCGATGTGTTTGGACAGTTCATACGTTGGGGCACTGCAGCAAGACACTATAGGTCTGAGAGGAATACCCGGTTTATGGATCTTTGGTAATCCGTAGAATTGTGGTAGTTGGCAGCCAGTAGCACGCAGAAGATGGTGAGTCGCGGTCGGGATCTTCTTATCTTTAAGCCATGCGTGGACAAGTTTATTAACATTTGCTTCCAGACGTTTCAAGACTTTAACGGGAGGATCAGGTAGAGGTTCATATACGTTAGGATCGAGTAATAGGGCCAAGGCTTTCTCTCGGTAGGCTGATCGGTCCAGCACAACAGTCCGGCGCCCTTTATCCGCAGGAAGTACAACGATGGAGTTGTCTTTTCTTATAGATGACAGGGCGGCACGTTGGCGGTGGTTGAGGTTTGAGCACGTTTTTCGAGTGTTGCGGAGGACTGCGGCAGTCTTGAATCGGATCTCGTTGGCAGTTTCTTCGGGAAGGTTGGTAATACTGGCTTCTATGCCCATAGCGAGCTGTGTGATGGGAGGTTTCGATGGTATAACGATCCCTGATAACTCTGTCATGGCATCATTTGACGTGGTTTCTTTATTCACCTCGATTCCCGTCCAACAGGCCGTGCACTGCGCCAGAAGGCTCCTTGAGAGCGACTTAAGCCTCCAATCCAGGACGTCACTATCCACTGATGACATCTGTACCGCCCTCAACCTATGCCTCTCTAGCAGCATCTTCACCTTTGAAGACTCACTCTACAAACAAGTACATGGCACTGCTATGGGTGCCCCTGTCAGTTCCGTAGTAGCTAACATCGCCATGGAAGATCTGGAGAAGCAGATACACCAGAACCCACCTACACCTATTACAACGTGGTGTAGATATGTCGACGATATTTTTACCATAATACCACGTGGTTCTGAAACGGTACTACTAGAATACCTCAACTCTCTATCCAATTTCATCAAGTTTACCGTAGAATCAGAGGTGGACGGTTCGCTCCCGTTTCTGGACGTGCTAGTGCATCGCGTAGCCCACATCTAGAGACCTCAGTATACCGCAAACCCATGTGGTGCGGTCAATTCACCAACTACGGGTCCGGCCACGCTCCAAGCCATCTCAATAGCACTGCCCGCACCCTGTTCTCCAGGGCCTGGAGCCATTCCAGCACCGACACAATTAGACGTAACGAGATCTCCCGTGTGAAGGCGGACTTAACCAGATGCGGTTATCCATCCCATGTACTAAACAGATGCTTGTTACAGGCACAAGAACTTACTTCCAACCCAAGACCTCCGAAGCAAGTCGGCATATCATCCGCCTACATTCCGTACTATCCAGGAGTGTCAGGACGTATCTCGAAGATCCTGAGAAGTTACAACATAAAATGTGTACAATTACCAGGTAGGAACCTACGTTCACTTGTCTCCAGTGTGAAGACCCCTGTCACACCTGTCTTACGCAGCAATGTAGTGTACCGTATCACCTGTAGGGCCTGTAACAGTTGCTACGTAGGTGAGACATCGAGACGTCTCCAGGATCGCCTCACGGAACACGACAGAGCAATCCGGCTTGCCGAAACTGACCAGTCCGCGCTTGCAGAACATTTTTGGGCTACCAACCACGATCTTGACCCCAAGCGCGACTTTGAGATAGTGGACCACGCGCGACACTTTCGCCACCGCCTATGGCTAGAGTCACTAAACATAATGAACAACCCTAAGGCATTAAATCGCCAGAAAGGCATGCGTATACATCCAATCCTGGAGACAACCGTTTTATTGATGGATGATCACTGGCGCAAGGCAGCACACGTCCGTGCTACAACAATGACGAATGAGTAACGTGCCACAGTTTGCTTGTAATGTATTCAAAAAATTCTGTCAGTTGAGAAAGGGACACGAGTTCCGAAAGCTTCTGGAAATATTTTATTTTATTTTATTTTACTGGGTATACTTTAAATAAATATCTGTTATTCCATTGTTAGTTGTCCCTAACAGCTGTGTATGTTGTTTCAACTACAAGATCGGTACATCAATTGGTGTTATTTTACAGAGATATTTAGATACGTTGCACTCACAAGTATACATCGCTTACTTTATTTATCATAAATCCATTGTATCTTGTCTTCCAGAAATTATGAAAATCTATGAATGATCAATAAAATATTAACAATAAAAATGCTCTTTTATTTCGTAATCGATATATACAAAACAAAATACCTAAAAGAAACGCGAAGGATTTTTTGCATAAACAATCTACCGCACATGCGCAACTTAGCGAAATATAATGGATACATTTTTTTCATGATAAAATTTTAATATTGCGGATAAAAAATAATATGAAAAATTTCCCATATCACAAATAACATAAAAACTATCACAAAGCATTCCACAATACAAAAACAAATATTACATTAAAAAAAACAAGCTTTCTAGAAAAAGTACACGAAAAATCACAGATTACATAAAAAAAATTATTTCACAAATATTCAAGAAAAATTTATTCTAAAAATTGCCATATAGAATTTACTTCTTTATTGTTGTCTATATATTTGTTGTTGATCTTCTGCTTTGCTCAATAGCTGAGCGATGATTTCAGAGGAATCATTTGACGTAGCAATCGGATAAAATTGAAGCAATGGTTTTCCATTTAGATGTATGGTCATCATAATCTGCAATGTGTTTAATTGTCACAATATTATTCATTACACTGAAAGCTCACTCAGCTTCAGCACTGCTAATTGCAATGGTTTCAAAGATATTTTTGGCTTTCTTAATTGAAAGGGAATTTCACTCGATTTTAAAGATAAACTGTCTTCGACAAAATCTCTAAAATCATTAATTTTTATTTCATATTTTATCAGAAAACTTAAATTTCTTATTCGGTTTTCACAGTCTTGTAACCAAGAAGAAAGTTCTTTCACATTCCACGATTTTGGGTAGCATATGTTTAAAATTTCTTTCAATGGTATCATTGTTTTCTTTATTTCATTTAAAATCGCCCTGTTGCATTAATAACTTATCCTTTAAGGATAAAACAATGCATTTAATAACTTGTCATGAGGAATTTTTTTACTTTCGATTTTGATTCCTTCAAATTCTTTCAACTTCAACATGCTCTCAATTTTAGCTTCATAATTTCCTTCAGAATTTTTCAAATTAGCAATAGCATTGATAGTTCAAATAATTAATTTATCTGCTTTTACCATGGTGATTCTTTAAAGCTTCTGAAATGTAAGAGAGCTCCTGCAGGATGTCAATCATAGTGTTAAATGGTTAAGAAATTCCAAATTTAAAAGTCGATTTAATAATCCGGAATATTTAACTTCTGATTCAAAATGTTTGTACAAAGTGGGATAATTCCTCCAACCCACAATTGCCGTCTGCAAGCTACAAGCTGCTCATCGTGGCCCAAACACACAACCGATCTTTATAGTCCCCACCACATCAAGTTCTTTAGCAATCATCCTTAATTCACGCTAGTTTTTTGGAGATTGGCGATACAGTTTTTTTTTTTTTAATTATTGCCTGTATGCCATTATATTTTAGAACATTTTCTACACAGTGAAAGGCTCAACAAAGTTTCAAAATCTGCCAACATTTCACCTTCGTCAAGTTTATATAATATCTTAGTTGCATCAATCCCCCCCCCCCCCTACGTTGCTACTCTCACTAGTTCTTTGAATACAGTGCAAAATGTCGGAATCACACGGATATTCAGCTACTGTGACCATGTAAACATAGACAGGAGAAATTTACTGGAAGGCGTGGATCATTCACACACCGAAAAACATATGCCCGTTTGTCGGAGTAAAGGGAAACCATAACACAGGTTGACCAGAGGCTATAATCCGTGTTGAGAATCTTCTTAATCCTCTGACTGGCTATGGAAAGTACAGTGACTAGCGCGACTTCTCGGTATATGACTGCAGAGGTTTTAAAGACACCACTAACATTGTGAAATGGTAATCCCTTTCACCCTTAATTCGCACTTTCTAATTACCTAAATTGCCTAAAGGCCAGAGGTGAGAACAATGCATACACAGTTGTCTCTCCTATTCCGTGGGCGCCTCAGTAGCCAGGTGGACAGGAGCAGCAGTGCGTAGCACACGCTTCTTGATTAGACAGGGGTTCGAGCCCATGACCACCAAATATGGAGGATGCGGAAAGGTCAGGGAATGACCACTGCATATCCCTGGAGCAATATGGTTGCTAATGCTCCTAAAAAAAAAAAAAAAAACCCTAATCCGTTCATTTCATGGAAATTTTCTTTGTTCAACAGAATATTTAAATTTAATTTATTTTTTTAATTTTTTAAATTAAATTTAATAAAATTAAATTTAATTTTAAAATTACATTTAAATTAAATGAAAATTAAATTTTAACTTTAATTCCAAGGGGAATCAAAATTTTGCTATAAAGAAGTTCATTAAGCAGAGGTCCGACTGTAATTAAATCAAAAATGAAGCAATTTTAAAATACATAACCGATCGATTGCGCCATTAAAATGCTGAGAAAGTAAGTGGCCCCATTCGCCCCAACGTAATTTTGGCTCTGGATACTCAATAATTGCATTCAGGATTTCATTTGCAAAATAAATGATTGTCTCAACAATGGGCCTGCAAATTTTCAAAATAAATAACAATGGGCTCTCGCAAGCCCACTATAGCTCACCACTGAATACAACAATAGGCCCAAAACTGAACCCTGGGGAACTCCACTAATAATATTTGTCCACAAAGAGCAGTGTTCATTGATTAACACTCTGTCTTCTCCCACTCAACCATCCCTTTATCCATTGCAGCAACTTTGCCCTTAATGATATATCTCTCCAATTTGTACTGCAGTCTTCCACGTGCAACGGTATCACAAGCTTTCCTGAAATCCAAGTATACGATATCAAAATTATTTTTGGCATTCAGTTCCTTTGTGAATATCCAATCAAATTGGTCAGACAAGACCTCCCTTTAACAAACCCATGTTGTCTTAACTATTACTCCAGTCTTGTCTAGATGATCTTGCAATGCTTCTTTGACCATCTTTTGATTTGATCTTTTGATTAATGATTCCATTATTTTCCAGAGAACACAAGTTAAACTAACAGGTTTATAGTTACTTGTGTCACCTTTTGAACCCCCTTTGTGAATTGGTGATACATTTGCACACCTCCAGTCTATGGGGACCTCCCCTGAGTCCAAGGAAGCTCTCATAATTATGGCTAAGGGTTTGCTTACTTCCTTTGCTGCCTCCTTTAATATAACTGGATAGATCCCATCCACTCCAGGTGCCTTTTTTATGTTTGACTTCAACAATTTCTCCTCCACTTTGCTCTCAGTTATTACAATATCACTTAGTTCCCTGTTAGAGTTTGATAAACTTATGGCACTCCCCTCATTGAATAACTCCTCATGTGTGAAATGTAGATGCAAAATACTCATTCAGTTTATCAGCTACCTGAGCATGATCATCAATAGTCAAACCATCTATGTTAAGTGGAACAATCTGATTCATCCCTTTCCTTCTAGAGTTTACATAAGTAAAGAACTCTTTGCTGTTTTTCTTTGCATCCTTTGCCTGCCTAACCTCCTTTGTGACTTGATTACAGACAAGCTTATATCTGCCATAGGCTTCTGTGTCACCTGATACTTTATATGCATCCCATACATTCTTCTTCTCTACCAAGATCCTCATTTATTAATTCATCTGACATCCATTTAGGCCTAAACCTTAAACAGTATTTCTAAGTTGGAATGAAAAGCCTAGTAGCCTCCAAAATTAAATACCTGAAGGCTTCCCATTTAGAATTCAACGTTGATAACATCATCAGTTGATCCCACTGTACAGAATTTAAAAACTGTCTGAGACCCCTGTAGTCACCTTTACGAAAGCAATAGCCCTTCCCTTTAGTCTTGATGGTAGTTACCTCTTTAGGGCCACTGCAAGTGGGTAGTCAAGGTAGCGTGGCTTACGGGCAGCAGTTCAGGAGGGCACCAAATTTTATTTTGACATACACAAGTCGGACCTCTGTTTAACGAACTTTTTTCTTTATAGAGAAATTTTCTATTTGACGATATTTTTTGAATTCCCATTGGTAATTACATTTAAAATAGTTTCCATAGAACAAAGGAAATTTCCATATAATGAACGCATTATGAGAGACTTAACTGGGAATGCACTGTTCGAACCTCTGGCCTTCAGGCAATTGAGGCAATTAGTTTGACTCTTAATTCGTGTTACTAAGCAAGAATTAGAAGAGATGAAGAAAAAGAAACAGGAAAATGGCATTTTTTGAACAGCTGACAAAAATTAACACCACGTACAACCACTGATCCTTCTCACCCATACAATACTAGGTGATTTCATGTGCATTAACAACGAGAATTGCTCATGCACATAGACAGAAATGCTCCTTTTCTTTATTTTTTTTTTGGGGGGGGGCTGTTTTCCCCACACTCTGCTAATATAAAGAGAACCTGATACTAACAACTCATACAATTACTACAAAAAGCATCAAATCGTTAAGAAAACTTGAAAACCAACAAACAAACAAAAAAAAAAAAACCTTACCTCAACGGCCCTCGCATACCAGCTGGTACACTTCATCAAACATCCACACTATGAAGCTATGAGAATAGCTTCCGAAGCTATGAGATTCACACTCATACATCCATTCTTTTGCAAACGGAATAACACGCAATAATCGAGGCAGAGGGGCAGCACAACTAAACAACAGCACAATAATTTCACATTTAACACTAAAATTAGAAGTGAATTTGCACCCAATCAAGCAATCAGAAACGCAAAATGAGGTAAATTACACATTCCCAGTAATCAGCCAATCACAGAACTCGACCGAACAATTACTCCGTTCTTAAATGGAGATACCAAGTTCTGTAGTTCAGCCAGAATAAAATATGTATATGATACTATTTTTAGCAAGGCAATGTACAGCATTCAAGGGGATCTTCAAAAGAATTATATGAAAATGACAATGGTAACTTTTTAAAATTTACTGAAACAATTGCTAAATTTGATTCAGTTATGACAGAACATATTCCCGATATTCAGAAATCTGAATGGAAAAATATCGTGCATTATTTGGGCGATCAAATATAAAATAAAATTACTGAAATAATTTCACAAAATATTGAAGATAAAATACTAGAAATGACTAAAGAGCTAAATATTATACAAGGAATCGTACTAAATCAATAGCCTTAAAAATGACATCTTATAAGTTTCTTTGTTCAATTATAATTTGGTATGATATTTTAAGTAAAATTATTCCGGTAAGTAAAATGCTCAAAAAAAAAAAAAAAAAAAAAGGATCCTGATACACATGAAGCTCTTGAATGTATACAAAATATCATGCAATATTTTAAAGAAAATAGAACAAAGGAAGCAGTCCAAACAATTCTTGATTCGTCTAATAATATGGCTACTATCTCACTGGCATTGAAGCTTCATTTTTAGAAGGAAGCATTGTAAGGAAAAAACGTCATTTCAATTATTAAAGTAAAAATGAAGCTATTCAGGATCCACTAGAAAATTACAAATTAATTTTTTCTTTCAAATTATGGACACAACAATTTTCTCGTTAACTGAAAGGTGTACAAATATGAAAGAACATGTAAAAATATTTAAAATCTTTTATAACATTTCTGAATTGAAAAAAGAAAAATGGTCAGATGACGATTTATTAAATCATTGCAAAGATTTACATATTAAACTTAAGTGACATTAATTGTAATGAGTCCAATATCGATGGTTTAGAATTATCTGAAGAACTTAGTACTTAAAATTTATATTAAAGACAACATTACTTCATTTGAAGTTTGGCAATATATGTTACCCAAGGGGCTCAACACCTGGTGAGTATGGGCTTGGTACACAAAGGGTCCTGAGGTGGATATCATCATTCTTCTCTTTATTGGTGATTTCCTTCTCTCTCTCTCTCTCTCTCTCCCTCTCTTAGGGTAATTCAAAAAAATTTTTTTTTTTTTTTGGCTGGTGCAACATAAGCCTCAGGCTTCCTCGCACCATATGGCCAATAATAATAATATTTTAAAAAATGATTTTACAGATACTTTTCCAAATGTAGTAGATGCATTAAGAATTTTTCTAACTTTACCAGTTTCAGTTGCCTTGGGTGAATAGAGTTTTTTAAAATTAATCATAAATAATTAGAGATTCATAATAATTAGACAATCAAATAAATTAGAGATTCACCAACGAATCTCTAATTTGGCAATAATTTCAATAGAAAATGATCTTTTGGAACATTAGCATTAGCATTAGTAGAGGCATTTGATGCAAGAAAGCAAGCTTATGCAGCATCAGCCAAAAAAATAAATAAATAAATAAAAAATAACCACTTCCACTTCACCCCTCTGTTCATTCGAAATACCTGTCCAGCCGAGCCTTAAACTTATTTAGGCTGTCAACTTCCACGACAAGGCATGGAAGTCTATTCCACCAACCAACCACCCGCTGGCTAAAGGCAAATTTCCTCACGTCTATCCTACATCTGTCTTTTCTCAATTTGAATTTATGCCCTCTCAGGTGATTATTCTGAGCAAGAGGAAGAATCCCATCAGCATTGAGCATGCTCAAACCATTCAAAGCTTTATACACCTCTATCAGATCACCTCGCCAGTGCCTAGTCTCCAGACACTGTAATTTGCAAAACTTAAGCCTTTCTTCGTAAGAGCACCCCTTTGTTCCATTCACTAATCTTGTTGCCCTTCTCTGTACTCGTTCCAGCATCTCTACATCCTTCTTGAAATGAGGCCTCCAGACCTGTATACAGTACTCTAGGTGTGGCCTGACCATTGCCTTATACAAGGGAATAATCACCTCCTTACCCCTGCTAGAAAAATTCCTATATATCATCGACAATACACCATGAGCTACTCTTGCAGCCCATCTGCACTGCTCAGAAAACTTCATATCTGCCTGCACAACCACCCCCAGGTCCCTTTCATTCTCTACCACTGTCAGTGTAGTACCACAGAGTTGATACGTTGCTCTGGGGTTGCTGTTTCCCATATGTAGTACTTTACATTTGTCAATGTTAAACTTCATTTGCCACCTCTCAGCCCATCTGCTCAACCTTTCCAGATCCTGTTGCAGCAGCATAGTGTCAGTAGTGTCCTTGACAACCCTGCCAACCTTCGTATCGTCTGCAAACTTGGACAGTAAGCTTGATATACCATCATCAATATCATTTATAAATATAGAAAACAATAATGGACCCAATACTGAACCCTGAGGGACTCCACTAATAACATTAGTCCACGATGAGCAGTGTCCATTGATTACCACTCTCTGTCTTCTCCCCCTCAACCACTCCTTTATCCATAGCAGCAATTTGCTTCCAATGCCACACTGTTCCAATTTGTGAACAAATAAACATTAATGAATTAATTAATAAATTCTCACATCTTAAAGCAAGGAAACAAATTTGTATAATTTTTTAGCATTATAATTTTCCTTTTATTTTATTATTGTGGGTACGATTAACTATGATTTAGAATTTAATGATTTTTTGTTTGTTGTTTCATTATATTACATGTCAGATATGTTGTAGTTCTTTTCTTTTTGAATAAATTAATAATAATTATTTACGCCTTTTTTTATTTTTTAATCCAAATATTTTGGGGCGCCAATTTTGATTT
Organism: Mastigoproctus giganteus; assembly: GCF_048544385.1. NCBI lineage: Eukaryota > Metazoa > Arthropoda > Arachnida > Uropygi > Thelyphonidae > Mastigoproctus > Mastigoproctus giganteus. The sequence continues at coordinate 219,960,174 of NC_143581.1, read as the reverse complement.
CGCTTACTGGTGGCACATAGGGTCGCAGTGGCCCTGCCCACATCAGTACGTTGTGATCACTGCCACTCAGTCATTCCTTTATCTGCAAATTTTATGGAAAACACTAGGGGTGTTTCCCATAAAATCTGTAATCAAACATAAAAGTAGATGAGTATGAAGCATAATGTGGTAATGTGTGAATTTCATGTACGTTTTTATTAGCACCCGTGAAAATCTCAAGAACAATGTTAATTTTTTTTAAATTATATTTCAACTTATTTTCTCTTAATTTTTTACATATTTTGTCACTGCTGCAGTAAAAATGCCGACACCAGAGCAGTTCAATTTCAGCACTATCAATGAGTTGCACACGCTCAATGAGTGGACTGCGATTCAAGCCAGTGACTACTGAATACAATTTTTTCGTATTCAGTATTCATGTATTATTGAAACTCCTCTGACCTGTTGGTCATACTGGAGTATAAACAAGAACTTTATTATTATTATTTTTTTATCTTCACCTCTCTCTCTCTCTCTCTCTCAGCTCTCAGTGAGCTCCCCATCACCACCTCAGCATTCTTATCCTGGTTCCTATCACACTCATGACAAATGCAAGGTACTGCATTTGTCAATTTAGAGGTACTGCATGTACGCAAGAGTAATCCCAGATTAATGTACCAACTCTGTGGTACTACACTCAGGGTAGTCGAAAATGAAAATAACATGGGGTAATTGTGCAGTCAGATATGAAGTTCTCTGGACAATGTAGACAAGCTGCTCGGCCATCTCATGGGGTTTTGTCAATGATATACAATAACTTTGATAGCAGGGATATGGAGGTGTTATACAATTGTACAAGGCAATGGTTAGGCTACATCTTGAGTACTGCAAACAGAGCTGAAGGCCTGATTTTAGGAAGGATGTAGATAGGCTGGAATGGCTGCAGAGAAAGGCAATGTGATTGGTGAAGGGAGTGAAAGGGTGGTCTTAACAAGAAAGGTTTGTTCTGCAAACTGATGTGTCTGTAGACTAGGTCACATGCAAGGTGATCTGTTTGAGGTGTTTAAGGCCTTGAATGGATTGAGCAAGCTCAATACTGATGACATTCATCCTGTTGCTCAGACCACATATGAGCAGGCATAAATTCAAACTGAGGAAGGATGGTTGTAGGACAGATGTGCCTTCAGCCAGCAGGTGGTTGATTGTTGGAACAAACTGCCATTTGTTGTGGTGGAAGTGAGTAATTTGGATAAATTTAAGGAAGAGCCAAAAAAATTATTGAAGGAATGGACAGATGATGTGAGAAGTGATATTTTTTGGCCAATGCTTTAAAAGCTTGCTTTCGTCCATCATATGTTATGACTAATAATAACCCAAGAATACTTTGTATAATCAAAATAAGTGGCCTGATTATATAACAGATGTTTTACCATAAGGCAATGATTTATTAACCCACCATCCATTGGTCACCCCTCTATGTAGTTGTATATCAATACAACTGCTTAAGTGCCTCTGTAGCTAGGTGGGCAGGAGCAGCAGCGCGTAGCACACGCTTCTTGATTAGACTAGGGTTCGAGCCCATCACCACCAAATACGGAGGATGCGGAAAGGTCAGGGAATGACCACCGCATATCCCCGAAGCAATATGGCCTTAGCTGCTAATGCTCCTAGAAACCAAATAACAACAATGCTTGAATGGTATCTGTCAGACACTATTTTTTGTTAATTATAAGAATAATTTTTTTAGACTTTTTGTGGAACTAATAATATTTTATTAATTATTTACATAGCTGATTCCATATTTGCTTGTTTGAAATTTCTTTTGCTGTATGAGTTTCTTCTCTCATCTTCCATTATAGCCCTTCCATGAATTTCTGGCAAACTCCAAATCCCACACCAAAAACAATTTTCAGAAATGACAGATATAAAGAGCCAAATGATAATGTGCCACTGGTGTACATATATTATTCATAATTCATATGAATTATGGCTATGTGCACTGATGTACAACTCCAACTAATTCCATAAAAAAAAACAAAAAAAAAAAAAAATCCCTCATTCACTTGCATGTCATCTGCCAGATGTCAAACCAACAATTAACCTCTTATCTGTATTAAATCAAAATGAAAACAATACTGTCTTAAAATAATCAGTTTTGGAATATTGAGGTATAATGGTACATGAGAGGATTGTTTTATAAATAGAAAGCAATTGTCTATCACTTTTACTTCTGTTCTCTGGAATATCTTTTGGCCAGTGAGTTGGTGAGTAATGGAACAAGACTGACAGCTGAAGAAATATCAAAGGTCAGCTGGTATTTTTTTATACTTTTCCCTTTATATTTTTGTTACTCTTTATTTATTTATTATTATTTTATTAGCCTATGGCTAATACTAATACCAAAAAGAAAAAAAAAAATCCTTTGCCTGTATTTCCTGAAAATTATGACTACAAAAATTGAAGCCTAATATCCACAGGTATCGTTTGTGCTTTCTGCTTTGCACCAAAACTAAAATATAAACTATTATCTATTATATACAATAACAGATAATAGTACAAAATCAAATGTGTCATTACATACATAACTATTACAAATCTTCTGTCATCTACAAGTAACATCGCTTATTTATTAATATTCTTTTGCCTTTCGAATTCATAACTTCCTCGCCCCAAACACGTCCCTGTACTTTTTCTTTTTTTTTCGTAGAAATGCATTTGTAGGATTCAAATATTGAGAGGGAGAATCATTTCTAATTATCTTGCTTATGTAACATTCTTTTTTTTTTTTTTTTTTTTACTTACTGAAATTTATTGTGGAATTAAGTCAAATTAAAATCTATTTTATTTGAATAATATTTCAAATAGGTATACATGAGTGCGTTGGACAGGGCCGGATTTAAACTTGTGGCCATAAGCAATAACATATATTAGGCCCTTCTCTCTTACGGTTCACCTGTGAAAATATTAAAAAAGAATTCGCTATACTCCAGAACACGGTGCACCTTCAGCCTGCCATGGTCTTGAGGTGTTTATTCCCCCTCTTCCAGCTGTTTTAAAATAGGAAAACGAGTTCCCGATTTTAAAACAGCGGCAAGGGTGGGATAACACCCTAACTAACGCTAACCATAGCAGGTTAGGCACTTGATTTTCAAAGGGGCACCGTGTTCTGGAGTTTACCAAAGAATTTTTTAAGATGGACCGAGGCCCCTTGTAATGTGAGACCCTAAGCTGTAGCTTGTTTAGCTTATATGTAAATACGGCCCTGGCGATGGTCAGGTTTCTTTGAACTGTTCCCAGATGGTCAACCAAATGTTTGTCGTTAAGAATTTTCCAATCCTGGCAAAAACAAACCAAACACGAAACTGCAATAAAATTTCAAGGGCTGGTAAAATAGAACAACTACCATCTAATATTAAAATGCCGCGTATTTTAGAATTAACGATACGATACAAAAGAAAAAAAAAATGGTGATCGAAAGTAAAACGAGAAAAAATGGTGTGCCACATGGAAAGCTCAAACAAAATAATGCTTCAGATTCATAATAATAAAAACTAATTTTTTTTTTTTTATTCTTTATTTAGCTAGCAACTTAGGATCATATTAATCTGTTTATCACTGTCACGTAGTAAACAAAGGTGCGATGACAACCACATCCATTAATGACACAATGCTGCTATCAACTAAAAACTATAATACATAGGATAATGCAAATTAATAGAAAAAAAAAACGTTATGGAAATAAATCTAGAAACGTCCTACTGCATTTGCTATCAAACTCACTTTATTGTTCTTCTTGCCATTATCTACCTCTGCAGGATCACGTCAGCCAGACAGAAAAACTTATAAACAACGCAGACGATACATACATATTAAACAAATAATCAAAAGGTCATGAGCCTCAGAAGAATGAACACGTTTTATGATTAAAAAGGAGAAGTGTAGCAAAATCACAACGGAAGCACACAAATTCACAAATTAAATTTTAAAAAAATCGTTTATGTGAAAAAAAAAAACTGGAAATATGCTATGGTTAATTTATAAAATGTAATTAAGAGCCTTAGATTCCCGAGAAAATTACAATGAGAAGGGGGACGAAAGGCCTGGAAGCCATGGATTGGTCATTGAGGATTGTAATTTCAGAAAATATACATGTATTATGCGTCGGTTATACCGAAAAAAATTCAAGTGGTTTGGTGTTTCTTCACAAAAAAAAAAAAAAAAACGAATTGGTTGATAATCAATGATTGTACACTGAATGACGTTTCGTATAGGATCTTCTGCGCTAAGGAGCAAACAGACTGCACTACTGGAATGAAAGCTCGAAAAATACATTGAAGTGCGGGTATGTTTAGAGCCGGTGTGTCTCTACTCGTCACACAGTGTTACAAGTGAAGATCAGAGGAAGAGACCATAATATCATGAATTTTCAACGAAATTTGATTATTGACTCAAAATGAGGAGGCGTACTCGTATCCGACACAGCGGGTCTGACGGCTCTTCCAACCTACAACTATGCGATTGCATCAGGAGTGGCGGACAAACAGAGAAAGTAACCAGCTTGCAAAATCCTTGCTGCGTAGCTGATGGCGAATGCAATAGGCTAGAGATAAATACAAATGACTCGCGTGGACCAACACGGTATCCGTGAGATAGTCCAAATCACTTTTCAGCGGCACTATTTAACGTAGTTTCCATCGGATGGCGTGCTAAAGTAGATGGCAAACTTGACATCTCTTCTGAACAACTGTACATTACAAACATCTGCATTCACCTTGTGCTGTGAACAACGCAGTTCGATAAGGGATGGCTGGAAGAAGGTGTGAATGCTGCATAAGCTTGCTTTCTTGCATCGTATGCCTCTACTAATGCTAATGATGTTATTTGTGAGTATAAAGGATATGATGGTAGATGAATTGGGTTTCCTTTTGTATCATGCCGAAGATAGTGTATATCTATTAAGTAAAAGCAAAAGATTAGAGGTAGTTTTTTTATTGTATTTCAAATTCCATTGAAATGCTCATGTACAAAAAAAAATAATAAATAAATAAAATTATCGTTTCGTAGTTTAAGCAAATAAAAATAGTCAACCAAAGATATCAAAAAAAAAAAAAAAAAAAAATCCAAAATTGCGCTCATGGGCAGACTACTTTCCATTTGCAGGACCCAGGGCAAGGGTACAAATGGAGGCCCTACACCATATGTAGAAATATTTAAAAGATATTTCGACATATGGTGTATGGGCCTATGTATCAAGCTAACAAACTGTCAAATAAAATATGTTCTATCACCCTACCTTGACGAATGTACCTTCATTACGACTAAATCGAAAAATATATGTAAAGCTATGGTTTTTATATGACTGAAAGTCGGCAAATTATTATTATTATTGGCCATATGGTGCAAGGAAGACTGAGACTTATGCGGCACCAACAAAAAAAAAAAAAAAAATCAAATCTGAATTACCCCAAGAGAGAAAACAAGAATCAGAAGTAGAAGGGAATCACCAAGAAAGAGAAGAATGATGATATCCAGCTCAGAACCCTAGGCACGCCAAGCCGATACTCACCAGATGTGAATCCCTGGTGTTAATATCAAAGATGACTGAATTTAATTATTATTGCACGTGTCTGGGTGTTCTGTTGATGTGCCGGCGATGTTTCGATGAGTAATAAAATAAAGACATACATAATTCATAAATTATTATATATTTATTCCATTAAATTTATTTTTCTTGCCTGCATTTCATCAAAATCACTAATTATGTTGTTGTAATCAGATAATTTATGTTCTGTTGACAGCAATGCCAAATTAGACAACCATTCTTGAGTCATTGTAGTTCTTAGATAGTTTTTTTATTAATTTTGGAGAAGCTTTGCTCTTCTGAGGCAGTGGCAACTGGAACTGTCAATAAAATTTTTAAAGCAATAAGTACTTAGATTCGGAAATGAAGCATGAATTTTACATATCATGTTCAAACATTGTACCAGGGTCGCACTTGATTAATTCTCGCTATAGCAGAAAATATTACAAAATATTTCAGTTTCATCGTATAAATCGCTATCACTTTTATCGCGATTTTCACTGTCTCTTAAAGCAATATCTAGATCAGTGCAGTATTTCTTAAGTTAATAGTAATAGAGGCATGTGATGCAAGCAGTAGGCGTAAAAAAAAGAAAAAAAAAATTCACACAACCATTCCCTCTTATATCATTAAACTGATTCAAAAAGTGATTCTCAAAGTTCTTCTTCCTTCAAATTTTTCAATGCTAGAATATTATAAACAAACCCGAAAATAGAAGATGTTGCTCAATTTGTTCAAATCTTTCTTTTCAATCGAGACTATACCTTGATATACATCAGAAAATAGTCTCTATAGAAATTAGTTTCGGGGTTATTTGTACGCTGCACCTTCGTAGTTATGCAAACGTTTTCGTTTCCTTATTCTAATTTTCTTATATTTTATTGGAATGTCACCATTGCTGCATATTTCACATGTAGTCTCTTTCGATTTAGAAAAACCATTTTCTATAAAATTGTTTTAAATATTTTTTCATTCTTTATAATTGAAAAACCATAACTCAGATCTGTTTGGGTTTTATAAGCTTTTGCTAAAATTATTAATAGCAAGCAACACTGCATACCAAATAACTGTGGATAGCACAAATTCAAAATTAATTTCATTTCCGCTAAACTCCATGATTCGCTTTTTATTTGAGGATCTTCTGTTGTTTCACTTAAGTCTTCTAATGCATCTCGTATCTTATCTAACTTAAATCTAACTGCTTTAACAGCATTTAGTCGGTATTCCGAGAGTGGGTGTAAGGTTAAATTATTTATGTGTTTGGTCAAGATGTTCTATCTTTCAAAGCCCAAAGATTCTTTGGTCAGATTCTGAAAATATAGTATATAACCTTTGACTTATTCCAAAGAATGTCATCGCTATCGGCATATTTGAGGCCATGCCTCCTATTAACAAATTCAAAATACGCGCCGTACATTGCACATAGCTTGTTTCTGGATTTTCGGCCTAAATTATAGATTGTACACCATTTTATTTACCAACAATGTTAGCGCCACTATCATAGGTTGCCCTCGACAATCTTTTAAATCAATGCCTAAAACTGAAAATCGTTTTTTCAGTTCTTCACTTAAGTGTCGAAACTTGTACTTTTTAGAACAGTTATAAAGCCAATCAAATGCGTATTAATTTCGACTTCCTTGTTTTCTTCTCCTGGTAGTTCAACAATACGTATAATAAATGTTAGTTGTTCAACATGACCTTTGTCCCTGGTACAATCTAGTTGAACTGAGTTCAAAATGAGATTATTGAAATTTAAATCAATAATCTCATTTTGAATTTTCCTTCCGTCCTAGATAGTAATCATTTGTTTCATTTTTTTTTAACCGTCTTATATAATCGGCCATTCTATCATCAAATTTCGAAATCATTTCCACTAAACCTTTAAAATGTCTATTGTTTCCTCAAATTTTGTGCGGCTAGTGCCAAGAAAGGCATCATTTTGCTTGGCTAAATATTTCACACATAATATTATTCTTTTAAGAACATCACGCCAGTGTTCTATATCGGCATTTATTTGTCTTTGTTGAATACTATCGATTGTTGGCTGTTTATTCAGCCCTTTTATCAGTTATAGTAATTGCATATGTGCTTTTATGTGTGCAAGTGACGTTTCGTGTTCTTTTAATCGAGAACCTAAGTGTATCCAGTCACAAATACCTTCATTGGCCAAAGCTGATCTTGAAGATTGGTTGTGAAACACGTAACAGTAGTAACAATACTTTGTCTTTGAACTTAGAATATAAAAGTCAGTTTCTGCAGTATCTTTCTCCATTTGAAAGAATTTTGATGTAAAATGAAACACTCGCTTTTCTGTCATGTTCATCCGATGAAAAATAGTAATCATTAATTTGAATCGGATTGTGTTTTGCTAGAAACCCGTCGCAACCCAAGTGATCAGTGGCTGGCAGAATTAGGTGCATTCAGACGTTCTGGTTTTCATTCCTGTATTATACAAGATAAGGTGATATTTGCTTGGTTGTTTATGTGAATTGATTCTGAATATTTTATTTTTTATCTCTTATTTAGTAAATTTATTTATTTTTGTTTGTTTATGATATGCGGGGCCTCTAAAGTGAGGGACTAGGGTAGGGTTCCCTCTTGCTCGGGTTTAAGGGTGGTTCTGTTCGTGGGTAGCACAGTTGGTACTATCACCGTCCTCCTCATACCGGGTGGAAAAGCCATGAGTTTGAGGCCCGTCAATGACGCGAGGAAATTTTTATTGCTCTTTTTAACAATGGGGCAATTAGTTGGTCTCGAGCGAGGGTACTATGGCTTTTTCTCCCGGAAACTAAGGGTTTTTCTTTCAGCAAACAGGAAATGGACAGAACACACGCAAATTTCAGAAGTACTTACATTGTTCACTTGCATACACATATACAAATTCGGTTCGTATACAATGAGTATATTATTTGATTTTTTCAGTTTGAAAATAGTCTACATTTTTTACTCTTTAATGGTTTGCTCTATTTTTAAATACAAAAGCCACGTGTGAGATTCTCTTCTCTAAAATGGTTTTTCGGATATTTGTAAGTTTTGTAATTGAAAGCTGTCAACTAAATATAGACATTATGAGTTTTCATTTTAATTTTGTTATTAGTTACGAATTAGTTCATTTTAAGAGATATTTTTCCATCTTATTTATACTCTGGAGTTTTCAGAATGATGTTTATTTTAAGTTTATCTTTCTTGTATAAGGTCACTAAAATCTTGCTTTCGTGCTGTTGTATTTTGTTATTACACCAACTGTCCTGACTTTCAATTTCATGAAAGGTGAGTATTAAGGATATAAACTTGAAGAATTTTATATATATAATTAATGTAAATTCAATTTTTACAATTATTATTATTATTTTCATTTATGTCCACTTTGCTAGCTCTCGGAGCTTTCACGAGCTTTTCTTGATTCATAATTGTTAATCGAAAGATGGTTTCCATCATCTCCAGTTCAGAAAAATAAAAGTAAATATTAAATTTCTAAAATAAATTTAATTCATTTTTAATTCTTGACACAATAAAAGATTTCATTTTAATTACGTATCAATTTACGCTAATGTATATAATCCTCTTAATCAGTTTACACACACTTTTGGGAAATTTTCTATACATGCTCTTGTGAAAGAATACAAATATGAATTTCGTAACGTTCTACTACTCAGCAGATTGCACTAATAATTATTGGCAAAAGTAATATCAAATATACTATATACAGTTCTGATATTGTCAATTGCGAATGTGTGCTAAATTATAATAAAATAAAAACCACTTTGAGAAACACTTTTTGTATCAGTTTAATGATATAACGCTTTCGGGTTAATTTAAAGAAATTAATCTCATTAATGGTAATGACATTTTAAGACCAATAGTTGAAGTCTACATTTATGCTCAAAAGTTAAGAAAAAAGACACAAAAATGCGGATGCACTTTTAAATAAAAATAAAATGCAACAAAGTATCCGTCATTTAGCAAACACCCAGGATCCCAAGCTGGATATCATCATTCTTCTCTTCCTTGGTGATTCTCTCTCTCTCTCTCTCTAAGGAATGTTTTTTGGACGGTGCAGCAAAAGCCTCAGGCTTCCTTGCACCATATGGTTAATAATAATAATAATAATAACAACAATCTCTATTTGAATCCCTTGATATAAATCGAGATGAAGGGTAAATGTCATTTTCCATTGTAAGTAGACCGGAACCGGTTAAAAAAACATGCAGGCCATCGCTTGCAGGCATGTCCCAGGCCATCCTAGTGTCACTTTCTCGCCAAATGACAGTTACCTGAACATAACTGTAAGGCGACATTTTTTCCATTTATTTACACACAATTTTATGTACATTCTCATTATATAAACAATTTACATACAAGATTATATACAGTTTTATAGACATTATCATATATATATATATATATATCCATTCTATATAATGGTAATCAAGGTACTGTGTGTGTGTGTGTGTTCGTATATCGGGGTGGCTCCTAGGCGTTAGCCCATCTCCACCTTTGTACTCTGTTATGGTGCAGAAACTCTGCATCATGGGCCTGAAAAGCGTTAGTGTATGTGTGCAATATTAATGTGTGTTGTTTTGTTTGTGTCAGGCTATTATACCACCAGGGTGCAGCCAACGTATGGGCATCCCTATCACGGGGCCTGGGTCAACAGTCATCCTATACCGGTGTAATTACCACCCAAAATCTCGCACCCGCCAGAGGTAGTGCAATACAGGCGAGTACTTGCAATCCCGCTCCCAGGTTGTCCTTACCTGAAAGACAGCCAAAAAAAAAAAAAAAAAAGCTAGCAGTTATATACATTATGGTCTGAGTATCTCGATCAAACACTCCTGTTTTTAGGAGATGTGTAATTTTGGTCCCGAGTCACCAGGACCAACCACTTGAAGGCTAGGAGGATGTTCTAGCAAAACAAAATGTAACAATTATATTAACGTATATACATGATTTCCTAGTCTTAGTCTTTTTCACCACAGTTCAATTATTCTCAGTACATTTTCTTATTTTCAAACGAAGTCACAAGTTGAACTGTCCAGTTTGATTTCATTCAAGAAAGAAGTCAGTCCCAGTAGTCTTCTCCGTTCTGTACAAGCGTATGTCCTAAAACACTTCTTCAGGTGGTTCTCTTCTAGTTGCTGAAGACTTCTAATTATTCTCTTTTTCCCGAGAATCCTAACTTGTGTATGATTTGGAATTCTGTAAGGCGATAGGAAGATTTCAGAATAACTCTTTGTTTCATGGCTTGCTGGATGTACAGAAACGTCGGTAACGCTATGTACAAGCGGTAAATGTATCGCCATGTACTTGCAGTATTGCAAATATTGCAGTATTACCCTGCTGCATTGTTCTGATTCGAAAAATTTTCCATTTCGAGTCCTTATATCCACACATACCATCGTTCATTTGGCTTGGATTGATTGTTATAGTATTGCGAAAATTTATTTTTATTTTGTTACACAGAGCATTAAAACTACGATAAATGAATTAGCTTTCGGCTGGGTGGCAGCCTTCATCAGATTAAAATACTTTGAATGGCAGTTGGAATAGAGATGCACTGCCAGGATGGTGCGTGAGGCACGTGGTTAATTGTTTGTTGATGTTTGTGGCTGTGACGTATGGTGGTGACGTGACGTGGCCAGCGTTTGTCTATGGACAGAATTACTGCTTCTGTGATGGGGTTAAGTTGACAACCACTGTTCCTGTTCAACGAGGTATCCGAGCATTTTATACTTAACGATTCCAACCAGGTGCGCCTTAGGTAATGGTGGGACTTGTCCACAACCACGACATCGCGGTGTGGGTCGATGTCGTGGTGGGTTGTCCAGACATGCTCGGCAATAGCTGAGTGTTCTACATCCGCCAAACGGATCGCCCTTTTATGTTCTGAGAGGCGTTTCTCGAGTCGACGTCCAGTCTCTCCAAAGTAGCAGCTCGTGCAGTCACGGCAAGAGATGCGATAGACCAAACCACTCTGTAGAAGGGTGGGGACAGGTGTTTTTATGTTGGAAAGGAGTGAACGCAGTTTCTTGCCTGGGAGTTGGATGCACTTTATCCCATGCGATCTTAGGATTCTACCGATCTGCTGTGACAGGTTGGGGTAGTATGGGATGAATGCCCTCGTGGATGACTCGTCACTGTTGGCGTTGCTGTTGGTCGTCACGTTGTCGCGTGCTTGTAGATCACACCTGTTAAGGACGTCGATGGGGTAGCCACACCTCGTAAGGTCTACTTTGACTCTGGTGATCTCTTTGCGCCTTTCATCTGCAGAGCTGGAGTGTGTCCAGGCGCGAGTTAGCAAGGTTCGGGCGGTTGAGAGGAGGTGGCCCCGTGCGTGTGCTGACTGGAAGTTGGTAAATTGGCCAGCACACATAGGCTTACGATAAACTGTCGTCTTCAAGCATGTGTCTTCGCGCCGGACAAGTGTATCTAGGTATGGTATAGAGTTGTTCGACTCCAGCTCAATCGTGAATTTTATGAAGGATAATGATGGAACCCTTAACGACAGAACTAAGCTGACGCCTGATGACATTTCCGCCGCCCTCAGACTGTGCTTAACAGGGGGTGCAATCATGTTTAATGGCTCAATCTACCAGCAGATACATGGCACAGCCATGGGTTCCCCTGTCAGCTCGGTCACAGCAAACATCGTGATGGAGGAGTTAGAGGGACGTGCGTTTACACACGCACCGGATCACATCGCCTTTTGGTGTCGCTATGTAGACGATGTGTTCGTAGTGATCCCTAGAGACTCAGGTCAGCGACTCCTAACCCACCTCAACTCACTGTCGCCCTTCATAAAATTCACAATTGAGCTGGAGTCGAACAACTCTATACCATACCTAGATACACTTGTCCGGCGCGAAGACACATGCTTGAAGACGACAGTTTATCGTAAGCCTATGTGTGCTGGCCAATTTACCAACTTCCAGTCAGCACACGCACGGGGCCACCTCCTCTCAACCGCCCGAAACTTGCTAACTCGCGCCTGGACACACTCCAGCTCTGCAGATGAAAGGCGCAAAGAGATCACCAGAGTCAAAGTAGACCTTACGAGGTGTGGCTACCCCATCGACGTCCTTAACAGGTGTGATCTACAAGCACGCGACAACGTGACGACCGACAGCAACGCCAACAGTGACGAGTCATCCACGAGGGCATTCATCCCATACTACCCCAACCTGTCACAGCAGATCGGTAGAATCCTAAGATCGCATGGGATAAAGTGCATCCAACTCCCAGGCAAGAAACTGCGTTCTCTCCTTTCCAACATAAAAACACCTGTCCCCACCCTTCTACAAAGTGGTTTGGTTTATCGCATCTCTTGCCGTGACTGCACGAGCTGCTACTTTGGAGAGACTGGACGTCGACTCGAGAAACGCCTCTCAGAACATAAAAGGGCGATCCGTTTGGCGGATGTAGAATACTCAGCTATTGCCGAGCATGTCTGGACAACCCACCACGACATCGACCCACACCGCGATGTCGTGGTTGTGGACAAGTCCCACCATTACCTAAGGCGCACCTGGTTGGAATCGTTAAGTATAAAATGCTCGGATACCTCGTTGAACAGGAACAGTGGTTGTCAACTTAACCCCATCACAGAAGCAGTAATTCTGTCCATAGACAAACGCTGGCCACGTCACCACCATACGTCACAGCCACAAACATCAACAAACAATTAACCATGTGCCTCACGCACCATCCTGGCAGTGCATCTCTATTCCAACTGCCATTCAAAGTATTTTAATCTGATGAAGGCTGCCACCCAGCCGAAAGCTAATTCATTTATCGTAGTTTTAATGCTCTGTGTAACAAAAATAAAAATAAATTTTCGCATTATGAATCCAGAGCACGTAGGCCTGTTTTATTTTATTATGTTATAGTATTGGAAGCCCAATATTGATTGCCAGGTCGTTGCTTTTCAATTAATGAGAAATATTAGTTCTAGCCTGAGAAGTGAATTTCAAAATAAGTGCCAGGGTAGGTAGCGAAGGTCGCAGTTTACTGTCATTGGATGAGAAACCAAAATTTACGACGAAGAAGACATGCAACTTTAAACCGGCTAACCCAGTTAGAGTTAAAAAAAAAAATCTTTTTACCCATCTGTGAAAAGATTTCTATTCCCTCAATGAAAACATCCGAGCACTTTTTCACGCGACGTGGAAGAACAGAAATCAAACCGCTACCAGTTATACGATAAAGTGCAAAATGTATTTTGAGATTCAGTCTGCTTTGGCCCATTTATCCTTACTGTATTTACAAGCTTGTGTAAACTATGGAGTGTTTTTGATTAAATAACGCAACTTATTAAGAAAATAATATGAAATTTGCCAGGACTGGCTAAGTTGACCGCTGTGTAATTACTCTTAGAGCCGGATCAAGGTATTTCCGCGCCCCGAGAAGAAAGGTTTTTCGGCGCTCTCTTACTAAGGATACATATATTTATTTCTTGGTTCATTGTTCTTCTGTTTTTGGGGGTCCTTAAAGAATGGAGGCCTGTTTCAACAATTAACCACCTGCTGGCTGAAGGCCATCTATCCTGCAACCATCCTTCCTCAACTTGAATTTATGCACCTCATGTGCGAAAACCATTAACATTCAGCTTACTCAATCCAGTCAAGGCCCCAAACACCTCAGTCAGATCTCCCCACACGTGCCTGGTCTCGAGACGCTGCAATTTGCAGACCTAAAACCTTTCTAGGTAAGAGTACCCTTATTTTCCTTTCACTAATCTGGTTGCCCTTCTCTGCACCCGTTTCAGCATATCTAATCCTTCCTAAAGTGAGGTATTCAGGCCTCTATACAATATTCAAGTTGCGGCATAACCACGGTCTTATTTAAAGGGATAATCACTTCCTTATTCCTGCTAGCAAAGTTTCGGTATATCATCGACAAAACCCATGAGTCGTTCTTGCAGCATGTCTGCACTGCTGAGAAAATATCGCGTCTGACTGCACAATTAACCCCAGATCTTTTTCATTCTCTACTACTCTGAGTGTAGTACCTCACAGTTGATGACTTACTCTGGGATTACCACTACCCATGTGCAGTACATTTCATTTGTCAATGTTAAAGTTCAACTGTCATTTCTCAGCCCATCGACTCAATTTTCCTATATCTTGTTGCAGTAACGCACCCTGATGACTGTTCTTTACCACCCTGCCAACCTTTGTATCATCTGCAAAATTTGGTTCGATTTTCTAAGATTGATTTTCTGTTTGCTGGACGAAAAACCCGATTTTCTGGGAGAAGAATCCATCTTACCCTCGCCTGTAAAGAATTAACTCAGCTACATTGCAACAAATGCCCATAAAAATTCCTTCGTTATTGACGGGACTCGAAAACAGGTCTTTTCCAACTGGGGTGGGGAGGACGGAGATCCTACCAACTGTGCTACCCATGAGGGCTACACTTTATACGTTCTGTTTCACCTGCTGATGCAACAAATGCACAGCCCATTGTGGTGTTGTTTGGCATTATTCTAATATTAATATATACTGTAAGAATTAATATAATATAATCTTCCCGTTCTGTTTAACATTTACTCGGACGTCATCTTCAAGAGAACATTAGATGGAAGAAATGAAGGAATATCTCTCAATAGTAGAGTGATTAACAACCTTCGCTATGCAGATGACACTGTACTGTGCACAACTAATATGCAGGACTTACAGATTCTCCTCAATCGTGTGAGTGAAGAAAGTGAAAAAACGGGCCTCGGGATAAATATCAACAAGACTAAGCTCATGGTCCTTAATGGGGGCAATGCCAACACCTCCATTCATGTTAATCGAAAGGCTGATGGAGAGAGTTGTCAAAATCAAATATCTACACTGTTGGATCGATGACTAAAACGAACCGAATATGGAAATAAAAGCAAAGGTTGAAATAGCCAGGCAGTATTTTCTTAAAATGAGACCTGAATTGTGCAATGGAAACTTGGATTTCCACTTTAGAATCCGGATGATGAAGTGTTACGTTTGGTCAGTTTGTTGTACGATGCAGCGACACGGACACTGAAAACTAACACCTTGAAAAAACTAGAAGCATTACGAAAATTTATTTTGTTTCTCAGAGCAAACTAAACATAATTACAATTAATAAGCTTTCGGCTGGGAGGCAGCCTTCTTCAGATTGAATACATGAATGGCAGTTGGAATAGAGATGTGCACTGCCAGGATGGTGCGTGAGGCGCGTGGTTAATTGTTTGTTGATGTTTGTGGCTGTGACATATGGTGGTGACGTGGCCAGCGTTTGTCTATGGATAGAATTACTGCCTCTGTGATGGGGTTAACTTGGCAACCACTATTCCTGTTCAAAGAGGCATCCGAGCATTTTATATTTAACGATTCCAACCAGGTGCGCTTTAGGTAATGGTGGGACCTGTCCACAACCACGACATCGCGGTGTGGGTCGATGTCGTGGCGGGTTGTCCAGACATGCTCGGCGATAGCTGAGTGTTCTACATCTGCCAAACGGATCGCCCTTTTATGTTCTGAGAGACTTTCTCGAGTCGACGTCCAGTCTCTCCAAAGTAGCAGCTGGTGCAGTCACGGCAAGAGATGCGATAGACCAAACCGCTCTGTAGAAGAGTGGGGACGGGTGTTTTTACGTTGGAGATAAGAGAACGCAGTTTCTTGCCTGGGAGTTGGATGCATTTTATCCCATATGATTTTAGGATTCTACCGATCTGTTGTGACAGGTTGGGGTAGTATGGGATAAATGCCCTCGTGGATGACTCGTCACTGTTGGCGTTGCTGTTGGTCGTCACGTTGTCGCGTGTCTGTAATCACACCTGTCAAGGACGTCGATGGGATAGGTCTACTATCACTTCGTAAGGTCTACTTTGACTCTTGTGATCTCTTTGCGTCTCTCATCTGCGGAGCTGGAGTGTGTCCAGGCGCGAGTTAGCAAGGTTCGGGCAGTGGAGAGGAGGTGGTCCCGCGTGTTGAATTGCAAAAATCCGGGAATTGCTGAAGGATACAAAGAAAAGAAAAACGGCATATCTTGGACAGCTGACGAGGAACAACAAATGCACTATTACACGTCTAATTATTGATGGGAGAATGGAAGGAAGAAGATAGTCTCGGAGAAGGCCTACATCTTGGCTTGATAACATTAAGAATTGGACAGGACTGAACACCGAGCAGCTGTTCAGAGCTACCAGAGACATTAGAAGCAGTAGTAATGGAGGCATGTGATGCAAGAAATCAAACGTATGAGCTATTGAAGCATCAGCTCCACCCCCCAACCCAATTTCAGATAACCATTCGACCTAAATGTTTGTCCAGATCCTCCGTGAATTTAGTTAAGCTATCAACTTCCACACCAACAGATGGAAGTTTGTTCCAGCAATTAACCACTTGCTGGCTAAAGGCAAATTTACGCACATATATTCTACGACTGTCTTTTCTTAATTTGAATTTATGCCCCCT
This sequence comes from Mastigoproctus giganteus, assembly GCF_048544385.1. Taxonomy (NCBI): domain Eukaryota; kingdom Metazoa; phylum Arthropoda; class Arachnida; order Uropygi; family Thelyphonidae; genus Mastigoproctus; species Mastigoproctus giganteus. The sequence continues at coordinate 219,943,176 of NC_143581.1, read as the reverse complement.
TAGGTTCGTGATCTGAGAAAACAGAAATATTCCATCAGAATTCAGCGTGCTCAACCCATGCAAGGGCTTATAGACCTCAATCAGATCACCTCGCAGGTGACTAGTCTCTAGTCTCTGCAATTTGCAGTACTTAAGCCTTTCTTGGTAAGAGCACCCCTTGGTTCCCCTGGAGATAGAGAGACATTTGCCGTAGTGGTCGTGGACCTCCGTTAGGAGATGGCACACAGAGAAGGAGAAGAAGAAAAAAGAATATGATGAAGTTGTAAACTCCCTCTTGCCACACAGTGAATGTTCGAGAATGTGAAATTGAAAAAAAGAAACCATTGCCCTAACAGCGAAAATAGTTACCCTCGCTTTAGAGAAGGTAAATAAATAAATAACCTTTACTTATAAATCACGTTGACATTCCCTTATGTGCACCTCGCAGTCAAGGAGGTTTTTGTATAACGTAGCATTTTCAGAACATTAGCATTAGCATTAGCATTAGTAGAGGCATTTGATGCAAGAAAGCAAGCATATGCAGCATCAGCCAAAAAAAAAAAAAAAAAAAAAAAACCCACTTCCACTTCACCCCTCTGTTCGTTCAAAATACCTGTCCAGCTGAGCCTTAAACTTATTTAGGCTATCAACCTCCACCACAAGGGATGGCAGTCTGTTCCACCAACCAACCACCCGCTGGCTAAAGGCAAATTTCCGCACATCTATCCTACATCTGTCTTTCCTCAATTTGAATTTATGCCCTCTCAGGTGATTTTTCTGAGCTAGAGGAAGAATCCCATCAGCATTGAGCATGCTTAAACCATTCAAGGCTTTATACACCTCTATCAGATCACCTCGCTGGTGCCTAGTCTCCAGACACTGTAATTTGCAAAACTTAAGCCTTTCTTCGTAAGAGCACCCCTTTGTTCCATTCACTAATCTTGTTGCCCTTCTCTGTACTCGTTGCAGCAGCTCTACATCCTTCTTGAAATGAGGCCTCCAGACCTGTATACAGTACTCTAGGTGTGGCCTGACCATTGCCTTATACAATGGAATAATCACCTCCTTATCCCTGCTGGAAAAATTCCTGTATATCATTGACAATACTCCATGAGCTACTCTTGCAGCCCGTCTGCACTGCTCAGAGAACTTCATATCTGCCTGCACAATCACCCCCAAGTCCCTTTCATTCTCTACCACTGTCAGTGTAGTACCACAGAGTTGATACGTTGCTCTGGGGTTGCTTTTTCCCATGTGTAGTACTTTACATTTGTCAATGTTAAACTTCATTTGCCACCTCTCAGCCCATCTGCTCAACCTTTCCAGATCCTGTTGCAGCAGCATAGTGTCAGTAGTGTCCTTGACAACCCTGCCAACCTTTGTATCATCTGCAAACTTGGACATTAAGCTTGATATACCATCATCAATATCATTTATAAATACAGAAAACAATAATGGACCCAACACTGAGCCCTGAGGGACTCCACTAATAACATTAGTCCACGATGAGCAGTGTCCATTGATTACCACTCTCTGTCTTCTCCCCCTCAACCACCCCTTTATCCATAGCAGCAATTTGCCTCCAATGTCACACTGCTCCAATTTGTGTAGCAGTCTTCCATGTGCAACAGTATCAAAAGCCTTTCTAAGATCCAAGTATATAATATCAAAGTTATTCCCTGCATCCAGTTCTTTTGTGACTGCATCATAGTATCCAATCAAGTTGGTCAGGCAAGACTTCCCCTTAACAAAACCATGCTGTGTCTGAGCTATAACTGAAGTCTTGTCTAAATGATCCTGCAGTGCTTCTTTAACCAGTGCCTCCATTAATTTTCCTGGAACAGAAGTTAAGCTCACAGGTCTATAATTACTTGTGTCAGCCTTTGATCTTCCTTTGTGAATTGGGGTCACATTTGCACATCTCCAGTCTATGGGTACTTCCCCTGAGTTCAAGGAAGCTCTCATAATTATGGCTAAGGGTTTGCTTACTTCCTTTGCTGCCTCCTTTAATATAACTGGATAGATCCCATCCACCCCGGGTGCCTTTCTTGTGTTTATCTTCAACAATTTCTCCTCCACTTTACTCCCAGTTATTTCAAGATTCTGTAGCTTACTGCTAGAGTTGAATACACCTCTGGCATTCCCCTTGCTGAATAACTCCTCATGTGTGAATGTCGATGCAAAATATTCATTTAGTTTGTTAGCTACCTGAGCAGGATCATCAACAGTTGACCCATCAATATCAAGTGGACCAATCTGATTCATCCCCTTCCTTCTAGAGTTTACATAAGTAAAGAACTCTTTGCTGTTTTTCTTTGCATCCCTTGCCAAGGATTTCTCGTAATCTGCCTTCGCCTGCCTAACCTCCTTTGTAACTTGGTTGCATATCAACTTGTATCTATCATAGGCTTCTGTGTCATGTGTTAATTTGTAAGTATCCCATGCATTTTTCTTCTCTGCCATATGCCTCATTAGTTCATCTGACATCCATTTTGCCCTAAACCTTGAACAATATTTCTTAGTTGGTATGTAAAGCCTAGTAGCTTCCAAGATAAGTTCTTTGAATGCTTCCCATTTTGAATTTGCTGTTGGTAACATCATCAGTTGGTCCCACTGTATAGAATTTAAATACTGTCTCAGTCCATCGTAGTCGCCTTTACGGAAGCAATAACCCTTCCCTTTACCCCTAATGGTAGTTACCTCTTTCAGTAAATCCCACTTCAGCACACTGTGATCACTGCCACCTAGTGGTTCATTTATCTGCAGATTTTTAATGCATGAAGAATCACTGCTGATAATCAAAACAAGAGTTTTACTCCCTCTAGTTGCCTCCCGAACATGCTGATGTAGAAAACAATCATCCAATAAATCCACAAAAGCCCTGCTAGTGTGTGAGTAACCAGCCCCCAAATTCCAGTCAATATCTGGGAAATTAAAATCTCCCATTATAAGACTCTCTGATTTACTGGCCCACTCTATTTCCCTGTACAGTTCCTTATTATACTCATCAGAGTCATTAGGCCTATAGCACACTCCTACTCCCAATTTTGATCTCCCAATGCTTATGTCACACCAAACTGACTCAACACTGCACTGTCCAGCGATGTCGACTGGCTTCACTTCCTTGGTTTTTATGTGTTTCTTAACTAATAGCATAACCCCTCCCCCCTTCCTATCCTGTCTATCCTTTCTGTAGACGTTGTACTCCCCAAATTGCATTTCTGCATCCCTTATATCTGTGTGACACCACGTCTCTGATATCCCAACAATATCTGCCTTTGATGTTTTGAGCAATACCTCAAATTCATCAAATTTATTTACTAAACTCCTAGCATTGGTGTACACGCAAGTATACCTGCACCTGTTTCTATTCTTAGCTACCCTAACACAACCCATGTGTTTACTTGTACCGCAATGGCTCCCAGCAGTCTCTGAAATACCATGCATCTTGTTTTTCAGGCTTCTGCTCATTCTAATAGAAGCAGTGCAAGAATCTCTTTCACCTCTGCCAGTGGCTACTGTCAATCTATTGGTCTTTGTCTCCCCCCAAGCTAGCAGTTTTCCGACCCACCTAACACTGCCTCGATAGCATCAGCAAATATTCTTGCATTGAAATCAGTTAGTTAAAAATAAGGAGGAGGTTGACTGGTGTAGAAATGTGCTTCATGAGCAGACCCACAGGCTATATCACACTTGACATGAAAAGAAATCAAGATAGTGGCGTAGCTACCATGTAGGCAGGAAGGCAATTGCCTCCCGGACAGGGCCCTTTAGGAGACCGGCGTCTTTGGCTCTCTCCTGTTTTTGCAATTTTCATTAATTAAGTAGGGGTCGTAACATGGTCTTTGCCTCAGGGCCCGGTAGCTACGCTAGTGAATCAAGACATCCTGTCAGAAGTGGAAACAACTTCAGTACTGAATTTTATTGACTCATACAGAAACAGATGAATCCATCTTGTAGAGAGAATGGAGGATGGGTGCAGTCCGAAGGAGATTCTAAACTACAAACCCCGGTGAAGGAGAGACAGAGGCAGACTCCTGAAAGGATGGAGAGAGACCGTAACAGGCCACTAGGCCTAAAATTGGACAGGAGGAAGAAGAAGAGAAGCAATAAGTCAGTTATATCAATAAATTTATTCATCAAGCAAGTCGCTTTTTGAAAATGTTGAAATATTAACTTGAAATATCTAATATTGTTGAAAGTTTACATAAACCATTAAGTATAGAGGGCGCAATGATCTCTGTTACTTTTATTTTATTTATTGCTTTATTATTTTTTTTTTTCAAACATCACTTCAGGATTTTATCGATACCGAAAAAAAAAGCTGTGCTGTTGGTTTTTGTGCCACGCTTTACACTTTTAGTTGTCTTCAGACCGACCTAGGTAAGCTGGGTTATTTTTCTCCACGTTATCTCTTGTTCATTAGTGTATTATACTTGAAAAGCCCAAACTTTAGTTATTATTTGATGATAAAGGTTTTTTTTTATATATTTTTTTTCAGGTTTATTTGTTATATGCGAAAACGTATATAAAGTTTTCGCGTATAACGGTGAGTTTCATATGCCTCGCATTTTGCTGAAAATTAAGTTAATTATTAATCATATCAGGAAAATCTGCGTTAATTATCTAGGCAAATATATACGAAATACTTTTATAATGTTTCTGATTAATAGTAAAGTGTATAAAACTTTGTACCAGGAAGTTTAACAAAGCCGGTTTTCATACTCGCGCCAATTTTGAGTTAAAAATATATTCATATGGGAACGCGTGACATCTACGAGGCCGCCATCGAGCCGGTTACGGAAAGTGATAGTTATGCGCGTGGTGTAGTTCGGATTTTTGTGCTATCTATGTAATTACATGTATATTTGATTATTTAATACATTTTTTAATATTTAAAGTAATTAAATAGTAGATTAAGTTTCATTTGTATTTATTTTAGTTTATTTTGCTACATCATGCAATTGTGTATGGGAAACTTAAGAAATTGTTCAAGGAAAAGGCATCTGTACGCTCACTGCACTTTACATTTTCAGATTTTTAATGCTATTTGTTTAGCTTACTACTGATTAAATGCCGTATATTACTTGTTCATATTTGCAATGTTGAGATTCTTTCGACCTCTGTGTAGAGTAAACAAGGTATGTACAGAAACTGTTTTAAATTAAAATACTATAGAATATTAATTGATAAGCTTGTGTTAGTATTAACACAGTGATGTAAGAAAGAAAACTTATAGAGCATCAGCCAAAAAAAAAAAAAAAAAACACCCTTCCCATTTCACCCATCCATTCACTCCAAATATTTGTCTAGTTCTGCCTTGAACTTATTTAAGTTACTGACCTCCACTACAACAGATAAAAGTTTGTTCCAACTATCAACCACCCGCTGGCTAAAGACAAATTTCTGCACATATATTCTACAATTGTCCAGTTTGAATTTATCTCCCCTCAGGTGAGTAATCTGAGCAAGAGGAAGAATCCTATTAGCATTGAGCTTGCCCAATCCATTCAAAGCCTTATACACCTCAATTAGATCACCTCGGAGGTAACGCCTCCGCAGCCAGGTGGGAAGGAGCAGCAGTGCGTAGCATAGTACACGCAACTTGATTAGACCTGGGTTCGAGCCCATCACCACCAAATATGGAGGATGCGGAAAGTTCAGGGAATGACCACCGCATATCCCCGGAGCAATATGGCCTTAGTTGCTAATGCTCCTAAAAACCAAATAACAAACAAACAAACAACCTTGGAGGTGCCTGGTCTTCAGAAGCTGCAATTTGCAGAACTTAAGCCTTTCTTGGTAATGCCAACTTTTGTTTCCCTCACCAATCTTGTTGCCCTACTCTGTACTCGTTCTAGCAGCTCTACATCTTTCCTAAAATGAGGCTTCCAAACCTGTATACAGTACTCAAGGTGGGCCCTGACCATTGCCTTATACAAGGGGGCAATCACTTCCTTATCCCTGCTAGCGAAATTTGTGTATGCAATTGACAAGACACCATGAGCTACTCTTGCAGTGTTTTTGCACTGCTCAGAAAACTTCATATCTGACTGCACAATTACCCTCCCAGCTCCATTTCATTCTTCACTCCCCTGAGTGTAGTACCACCCAGTTGATATGTTACTCTGGGGTTACTGCTACCCATATGCAGTACTTTACATTTGTAAATGTTAAACCACAATTGTCACCTCTCAGCCCATCTGCTCAACTTTTCCAGATCCTGTTGCAGTAGCATACTATCATTACTGTCATTAACAACTCTGCCAACCTTCATATCATCTGCAAACTTAGATATTAAGCCTGATACGATACACCTTCATCAATATCATTGATACATACTGAAAACAACAATGGGCCCAACACCAAATCCTGGGGACTCCACTAATAACATTACTCCATGAAGAGCAGTGTCCATTGATAACCACACTCTGTCTTCTCCCACTTAACCATCCTTTTATCCATTTAGCAATTTGCCTTTAATGCCATACTGCTCAAATTTGTACAGTAGTCTTCCATGTGCCAAAGTATCAAAACCTTTCCTAAAATCCAAGTATATGATATCGAAATTATTCTTTGCATCCAATTCCTTTGTGATCACATCATAGTATCCAATCAAATTTGTCAGACAAGACTTTCGCCTTAACAAACCCATGCTGTGTCTGAACTATAACTACAGTCTTGTCTAGATGATCCTGCATCACTTTCTTAACCTGTGACTCCATTATTTTCCCTGGAACAGAAGTTAGACTTCTTTAACTTTGCCTTCTTTCCACATTTATATGGGGTCAGCATTTCCATCCTTAATTCTTTTCCTCCATTCCTCCCTATCCTGGGCTTCCTCTCCTCCATCCTCTCTCTTTTAAATCCTCTGCCACCTTGTCATTCCGTCTCATCTTAGGTCTCCCCCTCTTCTTCCTTTTCCCTATCACCTCCAACTTTTTTGCACCTCTTCCCCCCCTTTAGGTGCCTCCGTAGCCAGGTGGGAAGGAGCAGCAGTGCGTAGCACACGCTTCTTGATTAGACTGGGGTTTGAGCCCGTCACCACCAAATACGGAGGATGCGGAAAGGTCAGGGAATGACCACCGCATATCCCGGAGCAATATGGCCTTAGTTGCTAATGCTCCTAAAAACCAAAATAACAAATAAGAGTAACCTCTTCCCCACATACGCCTCACTTCTTCGTTCCACATGTCCAAGCCACCTCAACCTAGATTCCTGCATTTTTTTACTCAGAGGTCCCACCTTAACCATACCTCTGATGTAGTCATTTCTTATCCTGTCCTTCCTAGTCACACCACACATCCACCTTAGCATCCTCAACTCTGCCACTTATCTTCTTCTCCTGGGCCTTTGTAATCGCCCATGTCTCAGCACTGTACATCAGTGCGGGTCTAACCACAGTTTTATACAATCTTCCCTTCATTCTGCAATTTACTTTCTTATCACACAGCACCCCACTCATCTTTCTCCAGTTCAACCATCCACATTGCACTCTATACTGTATTTCTGCACTCAATTCTCCATCCCTCTCAATGTTCGATCCCAGATACTTAAATTTTGAAACTGATGGTAGCTTTTTCTCCTGCAGTTTTATAGAACTCTCATCTTCTCCATTCCATGCCATATATTCTGTCTTTGTTCTGCTTATCCTCATGCTTCTCTCTTCCAACGCTTTCCTCCATTCTTCCAATTTCTTCTCTACTTTTCTTTGGGATGGTCCACACAGTACGATATTGTCTGCAAAGAGCATACACTATGGTGCTCTACTCTTCACGTCTCTCACCAGTACATCAATTACCAGATCGAACAGATATGGGCTGAGAGCTGATCCCTGGTGCAGTCCAACTACTACAGAGAACCCCTCAGTCATACCTACACTACTCTTAACCTGAGTCACTGCTCCCTCGTACATTTTCTTCACAAACCTTACATTCTTTTCTGATGTACCCTTCTCCCTCATGCATCTCCATACCTCTTGTCTGGGCACTCTATCATATGCTTTTTCCAGGTCTATGAACACCATGTGCAACTCAACTTGCATCTCCCTGTACCTTTCCATCACCTGCCTTAAAACAAATATTGCATCTATGTTCCTCTTCCTGGCATGAAACCGAACTGTTCCTCTCCTATTTCCGTCTCCTGCCTTATCCTTACTTCCACAATTCTTTCCCATATCTTCATTGAATGACATATTAACTTTATTCCCCTGTAGTTCCCACATTCCAGCACATCACCCTTTCCTTTATAGATTGGCACAAGTATACTTTCCCTCCACTCATCTGGTATCCTCTCCTGCTGCCACAGTTTTTCCATAAGGTCCCATAAGATATTGATCCCTTCTTCACCCATGCTTCTCCATACCTCTAGTGGTATCTGTTCAGCACCTACTGCTTTACCCCTCTTCATTTTTCTGAGTGCACTTTCCACTTCTTTCCTGCTTATGCCTTTCACTACTCTTTCATTCGTCTCTCCATCCTCGCATAATGCTCTTGGGTTTTCCTCATTTAATAACTTCTTAAAATAGTCTTTCCACCTTTCCTTAACCTGTTCCTGGTCCTGTATCACCACTCCTCTCTCATCTTTTATCTGTTTTATTGATGAGAAGTTCTTTGATGCCTTTTCTCTCATTTTGGCTATTTTCATCAACTGCTTATCCCCATCATTCCTTTCCAGTTCCCCATTGGCTTCGGCCTTTGCTATTGCCACAGCCCTTTTTTGCCTCCTTATTTGCTAATTTATATGCTTCTTTATCTTCCTGGCTACCTGTTAAATCCCATCTTTTCTTCATCTCCTTTTGTTTTATCACAGATTGCGCTTCCTCATTCCACCACCAAGCCTCCTTTCCATCCAACGATTCCTTTCCTGATATTTTCCCCAACAACTCTTCTCCAACTTTCCTTATGATACAACTATTTAACTTCCACCACTCTTGCACATCTTCCGGTAATTTTGTTCTTTTTAGTACCTTTTCCCTAAACTTCTTCCTCAAACCCTCCTCATTCAATCTCCACCATTTTATCCTTTTCTCCCTCTGTCTTGAATATTTCCTACTTTTGTCCGCTGCAACCTCCCAATTGACCACAAGCAATCTATGTTGTGCAGACACACTTTCTTCGTTTATTGCCTACAGAAAGGATAGACAGGATAGGAAGGGAGGAGGGGTTATGCTATTAGTTAAGAAATACATAAAATCCAAAGAAGTGAAGCCAGTCGACATTGCTGGACAGTACAGTGTCGAGTCAGTTTGGTGTGACATAAGCATTGGGAGATCAAAATTGAGAGTAGGAGTGTGCTATAGGCCTAATGACTCTGATGAGTATAATAAGAAATGGTACAGGGAAATAGAGTGGGCCAGTAAATCAGAGTCTTATAATGGGGGAATTTAATTTCCCAGATATTGACTGGAATTTGGGGGCTGGTCACTCACACGCTAGCAAGGCTTTTGTGGATTTATTGGATGATTGTTTTCTACATCAGCATGTTCGGGAGGCAACTGGAGCGAGTAATACTCTTGATTTGATTATCAGTAGTGATTCTTCATGCATTAAGAATCTGCAGGTAAATGAACCACTAGGTGGCAGTGATCACAGTGTGCTGAAGTGGGATTTACTCAAAGAGGTAACTACCATTAGGGGTAAAGGGAAGGGTTATTGCTTTCGTGAAGGCAACTATGATGGACTGAGACTGTATGTAAATTCTATACAGTGGGACCAACTGATGATGTTACCAACAGCAAATTCAAAATGGGAAGCATTCAAAGAACTTATCTTGGAAGCTACTAGGCTTTACATACCAACTAAGAAATATTGTTCAAGGTTTAGGCCTAAGTTGATGTCAGATGAACTAATGAGACATATGGCAGAGAAGAAAAATGCATGGGATACATACAAATTAACACGTGACACAGAAGCCTATGATAGATACAAGTTGATCTGTAACCAAGTTACAAAGGAGGTTAGGCAGGCGAAGGAGGATTACGAGAAATTTTTCGCAAGGGATGCAAAGAAAAACAGCAAAGAGTTCTTTACTTATGTAAACTCTAGAAGGAAGGGGATGAATCAGATTGGTCCACTTGATATCGATGGGTCAACTGTTGATGATCCTGCTCAGGTAGCTAACAAACTGAATGAATATTTTGCATCGACATTCACACATGAGGAGTTATTCAGCGAGGGGAATGCCAGAGGTGTATCCAACTCTGGCAGTAAGCTAGAGAATCTTGTAATAACTGAGAGTAAAGTGGAGGAGAAATTGTTGAAGGTAAACACAAGAAAGGCACCTGGGGTGGATGGGATCTATCCAGTTATATTAAAGGAGGCAGCAAAGGAAGTAAGCAAACACTTAGCCATAATTATAAGAGCTTCCTTGGACTCAGGGGAAGTACCCATGGACTGGAGATGTGCAAATGTGACCCCAATTCACAAAGGAGGATCAAAGGGCAACACAAGTAATTATAGACCTGTTAGTTTAACTTCTGTTCCTGGAAAATTAATGGAGGCACTGGTTAAAGAAGCACTGCAGGATCATCTAGACAAGACTTCAGTTATAGCTCAGACACAGCATGGTTTTGTTAAGAGGAAGTCTTGCCTGACCAATTTGATTGGATACTATGATGCAGTCATAAAAGAACTGGATGCAGGGAATAACTTTGATATTATATACTTGGATCTTAGAAAGGCTTTTGATACTGTTGCACATGGATAACTGCTGCACAAATTGGAGCAGTGTGGAAGCAAATTGCTGCTATGGATAAAAGGGGGAGAAGACAGAGAGTGGTAATCAATGGACACTGCTCATCGTGGACTAATGTTATTAGTGGAGTCCCTCAGGGTTCAGTATTGGGTCCATTATTGTTTTCTGTATTTATAAATGATATTGATAATGGTATATCAAGGTTAATGTCCAAGTTTGCAGATGATACAAAGGTTGGCAGTGTTGTCAAGGACACTACTGACACTATGCTACTGCAACAGGATCTGGAAAGGTTGAGCAGATGGGCTGAGAGGTGGCAAATGAAGTTTAACATTGACAAATGTAAAGTACTACATATGGGAAACAGTAACCCCAGAGCAACGTATCAACTCTGTGGTACCACAGTGTAGTATCAACTCTGTGGTACTACACTGACAGTGGTAGAGCATGAAAGGGACCTGGGGGTGGTTGTGCAGGCAAATATGAAGTTTTCTGAGCAGTGCAGACGGGCTACAAGAGTAGCTCATGGTATATTGTCAATGATATATAGGAATTTTTCTAGCAGGGATAAGGAGGTGATTATTCCCTTGTATAAGGCAATGGTCAGACCACACCTAGAGTACTGTATACAGGTCTGGAGGCCTCATTTCAAGAAGGATGTAGAGATGCTGGAACGAGTACAGAGAAGGACAACAAGATTAGTGAATGGAACAAAGGGGTGCTCTTACGAAGAAGGGCTTAAGTTTTGCAAATTACAGTGTCTGGGGACTAGGCACCAGCGAGGTGATCTGATTAGCATTAGCATTAGTAGAGGCATATGATGCAAGAAAGCAAGCTTATTCAGCATCAGCCAAAAAAAAAAAAAAAAAAACACACCAATCCCATTTCACCCCTCCGTTCGTTCGAAATACCTGTCCAGTTGAGCTTTAAATTTGTTTAGGCTATCAACTTCAACAACAAGTGATGGAAGTCGGTTCCACCAACCAACCACCCGCTGGCCAAAGGCAAATTTCCGCACATCTATCCGACATCCGTCCTTCCTCAATTTGAATTTATGCCCTCTGAGGTGATTATTCTGAGCAAGATGAAGAATCCCATTGGCATTGAGCATGCTCAAACCATTCAAAGCCTTATACACCTCTATCAGATCACCTCGCCGGTGCCTAGTCTCCAGACTCTGTAATTTGCAAAACTTAAGCCTTTCTTCGTAAGAGCAACCCTTTGTTCCATTCACTAATCTTGTTGCCCTTCTCTGTACCCGTTCCAGCAGCTCTATATCCTTCTTGAAATGAGGCCTCCAGACCTGTATACAGTACTCAAGATGTGGCCATAGAGGTGTATAAAGCCTTGAATGGTTTGAGCATGCTCAATGCTGATGGGATTCTTCCTCTTGCTCAGAATAATCACCTGAGGGCATAAATTCAAATTGAGGAAGGACGGATGTCGGATAGATGTGCGGAAATTTGCCTTTGGCCAGCGGGTGGTTGGTTGGTGGAATAGACTTCCATCCCTTTTCGTGGAAGTTGATAGCCTAAATAAGTTTAAGGCTCAGCTGGACAGGTATTTCAAACGAACAGAGGGGTGAAGTGGAAGTGGTTATTTTTTATTTATTTATTTATTTATTTTTTTTGGCTGATGCTGCATAAGCTTGCTTTCTTGCATCAAATGCCTCTACTAATGCTAATGTTGTGCAGACACACTTTCTTCGTTTATTGCCTTGCTTTTCCTCATTTCCTTTAGATGCCTCCTACGGCACATGATATAGTCAATCTGGCTTATCCTTACAGACTAACAGGTCTGTAATTGCCCCATTTTGACCCCCCTTTGTTTATTGGGGTCACATTTGCAAATCTCCAGTATATAGGGACCTCCCCTGAGTCCAAGGAAGCTTTTGTAATTATGGCTAAAGGTTTGCTTAGTTCCTTTGCCACCTCCTTTAATATAACCGGATAGATCCCATCCACCCCGGGTGCCTTTCTTATGTTTAACTTCAATTTCTCCTCCACTTCAATTTCTGCTCTCAGTTATTGCAAAATCACTTAGCTCCTTGTTAAAGTGCCAGAAGTTTGATAAACTTCTGGCGTTCCCCTTCTTTAATAACTCCTCATGTGTGAATGTAGATGCAAAATACTCATTCAGTTTATCAGCTACCTGAGCATGAACATCAACAGTCAATCTATGTTAAATGGACCAGTCTGATTCTAATGATTATATGGATCAGCCTTAAAATTGCATAATTGTAATCCATTTCTTCTGTCAGTTTCATATCAATATCTCTTCTATGAACCCTACCTGATTAATGAAATCTGTTTTATAATAGGAGCAAGTTAATTTACTTGGTTATTTTAAAACCTTTAATATTGCATTCTGGCCACTATCTATTGTTTTCCAGACTGCAACTTCAGGAGTCTCTTCCTGTTAGAATATCCCTTTGTATCTATAATTTATCTTGTGCCGGAGATGTGAGGAAATCATTGTATTTTACATACTTATGAATGATCATCTTTTTTTATTGGAAAAATTTCTATACATCATTGACTGAACTCAGTGCACTACCCTGGCTGCTTTGGTATAACATTCATAAATTTTGAATTACAAAGCAAATTACATAACAGCTTTTGATTATGTACAAGTATAATCAAAAACTTTTATGCAAAAAGCTTCGCATGGTAAATATAAAAAGCATTATAATTTTTTATGGGTAGAGGAAGTCTTAGCATCATATTTCAGTACTTGTTAAAGCGTGACTAGTTTTCCAAGTGATTTAATACCATGAGTTTAGCCTCAACAAATTTTTTTAACACCAAGTTGTTGAGAGAAAGAAAGGAAGAGACAAACAGACAAATAATACCCTTAAGTTTAGGACAATATCGTGGCTTGGGCTGTAGTTAGCCAATCTCAGGTGGAGTATGTTGGATTTCATAATGAGTTTTTCTGAACATTTCAGTCCACACAACTTGCATATCAGCTCATCAACACATTTGTATAACACAGTGTAATGTGGCATTTCATGCTGATATGCTATATAAATAATAATAGTAGTTGTTGCTAGGGTTAAATGCCGCCTCCGTAGCCAGGTGGGCAGGAGCAGCAGTGTGTAGCACAAGCTTCTTGATTAGACTGGGGTTCGAGCCCGTGACCACCAAATACGGAGGATTCGGAAAGGTCAGAGTTTGACCACCGCATATCCTCGGAGCAGTATGGCCTTAGTTGCTAATGCTCCTAAAAACCAAATAACAAACAAACAAACAAACAACAACAGCAGCAGCTAGGGTTAAATAGCACCTGTAGTGTTTCAAATGCTCCAGTTTAGGCCTATTTGCTTTAATGGTTGCAGTAAGCATTGTTGCCTGAAATATGATTGGTTGTGCAGTGCATTTCACCTCAAAGACAGCTTTTTTTTTTTTTTTTTTTTTTCTTTCCATACTCCAGTCACTTGATGTGAATGCATAATACAATTGTTTTGTAGTTTAGACTGGTTTGCATTGCTATAATTAATGGCATGGATGGGTTGTTGGAAGGCCTTCTGCCATATGTTAACAATTTGTTGATAATTAATAATGAGGAGCCCAAAAGGATTTCTATGTACCTCAGTTAATACATGAAGCATTAGGCCAGGGATGTCCTAACCAATTGGCCACACACAGCCTACCCCTTTACATTGTGCAGCCTGCTGCCGCAAGTAGGCAACTTTTAAGTGTTATTGTGCCCCCCACCCCAAGTTTAAAATATAGTTTCATGTTGACTCTTGAAATATCCATTTTAATAATATTTAATTTTTCTATATTACTTCCTTGTGTTTTATGCATCTTCCTCAGAATTTAGCATTATTATTATAATCATATAATAATAATAGTACAATAATAGTTATTGATATTATGTAATATGATAGGTGGATTTTTTTATTTAATTATTAAACTTTAAGAAATTATGAATAGCAAATGTAAATAATTAAAATTATTTCAAAAAATGCATAATTAGTGGTAAGGAACTAGTTGTGGGCCTACCTGCTGTGACAACCAGTGTGGACTGTGACCCACAGCATTTTCTTTCTTTTGGTCTCTAGTCAAAAAAGGTTGAATGCCCCCTGCATTAAGCTGATGTAGTACATCCACCATATGTAAAAAGAAAAATTTAAATGATTGTTCACTCATGTGCAATAATTCATGGTTATCCTGTAATAAATATCTTTAAGAAGATATTACTTTTTTGTTAATGCAGCATGTAATATGCTTGTAGTGCCGAAAATGTCCATATATTTAGCCAGCATTTGCCCTTGAAACCACTTAGTACAGCTGCTTAATCAAAGTGAACAGATGTCCAACAGGAAAGTGAACTTTCCTGTTGAGCATCTGTTCATTCAAATTATATCCAGATTGAAATAGTTGGTTATATTGTGAGTTTGTTATACTGTATAAGAGAATATTTATCTGGTAGATTATGAACTTTAGTAATATGTGGAATGTATTTATTATAATATAAATATAATATATTTATTGTTGTTGTTGCTACTACTACTGCTGTTATCCTTTTTTTCCCTAATCATATTATTTTGAATTTGCAGCATTTTATTATCTCTCCATTTCATCTTAAGTGTTGCTCAGTTTCTGTTGTACCATTACATACCATGAAATACATTCTAGTAACTGGTGGTGTTATTAGTGGTATTGGAAAAGGCGTCATTGCAAGTGGTATTGGAACACTTCTGAAGGCATGTGGATTTCGAGTAACCTCCATTAAGATAGATCCATATATAAACATAGATGCTGGAACTTTCTCTCCATATGAACATGGTAAGAATGTTAGCCATTTGTAATAGAAATACTATAATATTGAACATAAATTGTTTCAATCTTACTGCTTTGGTAGTATCTACTTTTAATGACTTTTTTTTAATAGGTATTTCCCCCTTTAATGATCTAAAGTGTATTTAACTGTTTATGGAATGCAAACAGTTTCCACTTTTGCAAATTCATATTTTACCACATGAAAACAATACTTCTGTAGGTTATTTAAAAGCAGGCACTACTCGTGATATGCATTTTGAATCTTTTTTGATCTTTATAATTGGTTTTCAAATGGTACTATAAGGGTTATTGAATATTACATTTTTATATCTTGTAAATAAATGTTATAATTAATTCTTTATAATCAAATTTAGGAAGTGAGTAGCTAATATTCATAAAGTATTTTTTGTTGAAAGATCATTATTTCAAACTAAAAGAAAAGTTCAGTTTGTGATCCATGAAGCTCAAACACCAAAACATCAAATTGTTTAATTAAACAATTTGGTGTTTTAGCTTCCCATGTATGCTTGCAGTTAGATCTTTGGAGATAAATTCATTAACTGAGGATTCTAAGCAAAATTTTTTCCTCTTTTTCATTACAGTTCCATGTATTTCAGGATCAAATAATGTGTATATGATTCCCCCTCTCGCTGATCCTTTGCTATTAAAATAAAACACTGAGAGTCTCTGATACAAATTTCTCTTAACGGAGATATGAAATACAAAAGCACATAACTATGGTTCTTTGCACACAGACAATTTGCTGTCATGCAAAATTTTATCATAAGAGTTCACTATACCGAATGGAATAAATCAAAACATCATACAGTATTGTATGACACTTCAGTTTCTGTCACATGTATCTCATGACACAAATGATAAAAATGTCATATGAATATTAGAGGTAACTTGGCTTTTGGTGTGAAACCAAAAGTTTTTGCTCATTTCAGAATAACTGAAAAGTAATTTTAAAGATTTTCAAGTTAATTTTTTGCCACAGAGTCCTGTTTCTTTTTTTAAAAACCTTATAAAATCTCAGTTGAATGGAATCAGTCTCTCTCAACTTTGGTGGTGTCTTGTATGTGATGTTGTACAAACACCAGCAGATTAAAATTAAGGTCAAAGCACCTTGGTTGTTAAACTGCTGAATAAAATAAACCATTTCAGAATACTGAAATGGCCATTGCTGATTGTAAGTTTGAGCTCATTCATAATTGTGGTGTTTGAATGTCAGAATACCACCAAGAAGTGATGTAAAATGTTTACATCACTTCAGCTTGATGCAGTTTGATTCTAATTGCTACAATAGTAACACTGTCATCTCCAGATTTTGCAAAACACTACGGTATAGAGACCAAAACTCTCTACCCAGTAGTGCGTTTTTCCTACAACAAAGGCAGCACATCATTTTCCCAGGTACAGCACATGTTTGTAATTGAACATCCATGATGATTTTTATCTTGCACACTACTTAAAGGGATGGTATACACTGACAACCTTCACATATTGAGAAGAATTAAGTCTATATCAAATCAATAATTCAACCATTTAGTTATTTCAGTCTATTATAATTATGTTTATAATCATAAATTGAAATAAAATTGAAAATAGGCTATGAGCAGCATGTCTCTTTAATCAAGAAGTACTGAGATTTGTTGTTAAGTAAACATTGCATACTTATGTAATGAGTGGTATATCAATGTTTTCCAAAGTATGGTCCCTAGCACAATATTGGTCCTGGAAAAAAAATTGGTCCTTGATTACTTGGTCCTACAATACAAGTAATCATATTATCTTATTATTATTGTGCAATATTTGTGAATGCAGTAAGTCATGACATATAACAATGAAGCTATTTTTATATGTCGTGACTTATAAGAATGATACTATTTTTTTTGTCTGGTTTTCCTCAAAACAAGTATAGAAATATAAATTTGTAGATTGAATATCAAACCAGATTTTGAGATAATTTTACCGTTTGTTCCTGACAAAGTTGCTGTGTTGATGTTAAATAACGTCATTGTTCACATTGGTTTCCTTAGTTATTTACTTAAAAGCTATAAAGTGCACATATAATAATTGACTTATCATTATAGGATTAAATAAAGAGTGCAAATTTTTTTTATGTTTCTATTTTTGGACTGGGAACGAAAAAAAAAAAAAAAAAGCCAGACCCCCCAGCTCTATAAAGTTTTGGAATCCCTATGGTATACAGCTACTCCCCGACTTATGTAAGGGTTGCGTTCTGCAGAACTCTATGTAAGTCGGAATTTCCCTAAATGCTTATGCAGCACTCGCAAATTTGATTGAAGCAAAAAAGAAATGTTCGATGAACATGTAAATAGAATTATTTATTCAATTTTTTTACCTCATGCACAGGAAAAATTACAAAATTATAAAAAGAGAGAGGAGACAGGCATAACATCAGCAAGTTTTACCTTTCGAGCATTGTTGCCAGAATTAACTCTCCAACTGATAAGCATGCCGCTGCGGAAGGTAAGGGCTGTGGAGATTTAGAAGGGGTTTTTTCCAACACATCACAAAATTTCTCTGCAGCTGCAGAATCGGCACTGGCAACTTCACCACATACTTTAATGTTTTGGAAACCAGCGTGATGCTTGAACTTATTAAACCATCTGTTTCTTGCCACGAACTTGGCTTGGGGTTTGCCGTACTTATCCTTAATATCTTCATACATACTTCTTGCTTTTGCTTGAATGGCCATTGGACACAGGAGCACTTGCTTCTGAATCTGATTTTCCATCCATATTAATAGCTTTTCCATCTTCGATATAGCACCTGAATGCTGTTTTGTGATCACTGTTGATCCTTTAACATGTTCTTTTATACATGCACTGTCCCTTAAAATAGTATTCACTGTTGAAGCAGTGTGATCTAATTCCGTGCAATAGATGACAAACTTTGTCCTGCTTCGTTCTTCTTAATTAATCATTGTCATTTCTAAATCAATTTTGTTTCGTTTCCTAGCACTGCCAGTACTTACACTTTCCGTTGGTCCCTTTCCTTCACCATTGTAATAAGCAAATAGGAATGAAGGGAAGATTCTGAAAATTTATTTATGTTTTTTATATGATTGAAGATTTCAGTGAAGGGAAACTCATTTCACCATAATATCATAACGTAAAAACCCACAGAATTCCAGTTATCGGTATTATCACAAATGCAATCAGATCGAATTAATACCTGTTTATAATAGGTTGCACTAACAGAAAAACCCAATAAACCGGAAAGTACACATTGTTTTATGGTAGTGACCTCCAGAAATGTGTTTCATAAAAATATCACAAAGGCTTTCAAAATTGATTCTTATAACGGGAACATATGTTAATGATGAAAGTATAGTGCAATTTCCATTATAAAAATGACCTTTTATAGAGATAAATAGCTTAGTTATATAGCAAAAATTTCAACTTCCAAGGTCTTTGAACAGGATGCAAAATACGTTTCCACGTTTTTTTTTTTTTTTTTTTTTGCACCAGCCGGCAAAAACTTATATAAAGTCGAATTTCCATAAGTAGAGTATTACATAAGCCTGGGAGTGACTGTATATGATATACAGGCAGTTCTTGCTTTACGAGTTCTCAGGTTTATGAGTTTTTTTTTTTTTTTTTTTCAAAGTATCAAGTATCAACAAAATCGAAAATATGAACATTAATTGCAAAAAATGAATGTTAAACATTCATAAATACTGCATTTCAAACCACGCACGTAGCTATACAATACAGTGTACCCAGCTTTACGATATTAATCGCGTTCCAGAGGCAGCTTGTTGTTTGGAGCATTAGCAACTAAGGCCATATTGCTCCGGGATATGCGGTGGTCATTCCCTGACCTTTCCGCAACCTCCGTATTTGGTGGTGACGGGCTCGAACCCCGGTCTAATCAAGAAGCGTGTGCTATGCACTGCTGCACCTTCCCACCTGGCTACGGAGGCGCCTGCAGAGACACCGTTGTATCGTGAAAATATCGTAATGTGAACCCAATAGCACGTTGTTTTTTGGTAATTCATTCCACGACCTCGGAAGTTGAAATTTTCGCTATATAACTCTCTAAAAGGTCGTTTTTATAGTGCAAAAATTGTATTAGTTACCAAATCAAATCACTAAAATGCACTACACTTTCATTGTTATCATATATTCTGTTATAAGAACCAATTTTGAACAGCTTTGTGATATTTTCTAGAGGTCACGACCATAAAACAATAAAAACAATTTGCACTTGCTTTTTTATTGGGCTTTTCTGTTACTGCAAGCAATTATAAACAGATAGTAAACTCAGATGTTATTGCATTTCTTAAAATACCGATAGTTGGAATTGTGTGGTTTTTTTGTGTTATTATGGTGAAACATGTTTTCCTTTTCTGAAATCTTCAAAAACAAATAAATTTTCAGAATCTTCTCTTCATTCCTTTTTTTTTTTTAAGCTTCGTAAACTTTTTACTCCTCGCAAATCGTGTTAGTTGCAATTTGTGCGTTCTGTTAAAAATGCTTATGCATCTATTGAAATTTATAAAGAAAATAGATTATCTTGAAAACAGATGCCTCTTGAAGCATTTCTGGAGACGATGACTCCTTGTGCAACAAACCAGTGAGTGCCGAGCCAATAATGAGTGATCAACGAGTGTGCATTTAGTCAATGATGAAGAATAGACATTCTTTAAAATTTGTAAGTCATAAATAATTTCTCTATTATTATAATTTGCTTGATTTTACAGGCCGTTTTAATTTCTTTGGATAAATCAATCATTGTTTAAATATAAACTTATTAGCTAACTAATTTCATTGTTGAGAACGTAACCCCTATTTTTTAACCTTATGTCTATGGGATTTAATTCTCGCTTTACGAGCGCGTGCTAGGAACAAATTAACTTGTAAAGTCGAGAACTATCTGTAATAAAAATTTATTTGCATGAATTATGCAAATGGATTTCTTTTTTTTAACTTTTCATTTTATTAAATAGGTGAAGTGTTTGTTCTTGATGATGGAGGTGAAGTTGATTTAGATTTGGGAAATTATGAACGTTTTCTCGATGTGACTCTGCACCACGATAACAATATCACAACAGGAAAAATTTATCAGCATGTAATTAACAGAGAAAGAAATGGAGATTACTTGGGGAAGACTGTGCAGGTAAGAAACTTTTAGCAGATTTTAATTTTTTTTTCATGATTTTTTACATGAAGATGGGATTTAGCAAGAGTCCTGAAACATCACCACTCTGCAATTCTTATAGTGGTATTGGTACTTGTAGTAGGTTTACCACTAAAGTATAATGAACTAACTAAACATGTACAAAAAACTCAATGTGACACAAGATTTTTTTTTTTTTTTCCAAATTCCTGATTTCCTAAATGTCTTCATTTGTCTATAATCTAATATGGCAGAAAACAAAATTTACTACTTAATGTCTATTAATAAATTGCAGTGAGTAATGTGCATTACTTTTACTCTGTGATTGTAACAGTTTTTAATAAAAAGTAGTAATGTTCATTTATATATATATTTGTCTTAAATAATATATTCTGAAAATTAATCTTTAGACTATTATTTTTAAAACTTGTATGTAGTACATATTAAGCCCTTGCTATTTTTTGAATTTAACTTGTATGTAGTTATTGTTTTATTGTATGTACTATTGCCACTTAATGAAAAAAAATTTTTTTTTTTTTTTTTTTTAAATTTTTAAACCAAGTTAAATAGTATGAATCAGAGCTGTAATACTCAATATGTTCTACGTTGATAATAATATTAATAAAATAATAAGAGGAGTTTACTTCAATATAGTACGTAGAACACTTCCGTATGATACCCTCCAGAAATTAAAACGGAAAAAACGAAAAATCGACAACTTACCGGTACATTAGAGTAAAATATAAATAATTAAATAATCAATTTAAAACAATTAAAAATCAAATTAACGCAATTAAAAGAATCTAACGAAAATATTCCGTTTTAATTTCTGGAGGGTATCATACGGAAGTGTTCTACGTACTATATTGAGGTAAACTCCTCTTATTATTTTACTAATAAAACCAAGTTAAAATACAATGTTCTGCAATATTTCTTTAAAATTATGTCCGGGCCCACACCTAGGTCTGATGGGATATTTATGGTACATTAAGTAGCCACTGAATTGTGAACAAGGAAATTGACAATATGAAAGTGAAGCATTATTTTAATAACAGTATGCACCTATGGCAATTAGTTGCCCACAAACAGACCTAGACCTGTGTGATAATTTAGAACTGCCATTTGCAAAAAATCTGGATTTAAGTCCCATCAGTGATGAGGTCTTTTCAAAGAAGGCTTGAGTTAGCTGATCACAGGCTTAGGTGTATAATAGCCAGAACTTTCTCCAGAAACAGTTATGAAAGAAAAAAGTTATGCCACGTGGAGCTTTTTGTACTAATTTATTGTACTTCTAGTGGTAAACCAATACAAGTATCACTACTACTAAAGTTGTAGATTGGTGATGTGTTTTGAATTCTTTCCGAATCCTATTTTATGACCATAGCGGGAGCTGAAAGCAAGGGAGAGAAACTACCAACTCAGAGGAGTGAGCAGAGTTCTAGGCATTAGGAGTTTTGCCCCATTGTGATCTGAAGATGAAGGTGGAATTCAAGAAGAGCCTGAAACATCGCCACTCTCCAACTTTAGTGGTATTGGTATTTGTAGTAGGTTAGTATTAGCAATGGTGACATGGTGCAAGGAAGCCTGCGGCTTATGCTGCACCAGCCAAGAAAAAAAAATTAAATAAAATAATAAGAAGAATAAAATTAAAAAAAAAAAAATAAATAATAAGAGAAAAGTAAATAGACAACCTGTGCATTTCCTTCCTCCCATAGGTAATTATCCAGCTGACTTGTGAATTTCCCCAAACTGTCAGCCTCTACTATCCATGTAGATAACTTATTCCAGTAATTTATAACTCGCTGGCTAAATTCTTCTCTTCCTCACTCCAGTCTAAACATCTCCCCACGTACATTGAAATTATGGCTCCTAGTTCTAAAATCATTTATAACCATGAAAATTTCATCCTCATTCATTTTACTTATACCTCTCAGAGCCTTAAACACCTCAATCAAGTCTCCTCTAGTGTACCTAGTTTCCAAGTTCTCACCAGGCGAGTTACCAGTCTTTGGACCCTTTCAAGAATCACAATGTCTTTCTTTAGGTGTGGTCTCCATACTTGAACACAGTATTCCAAGTGTGGTCTAACAATAGCCTTATATAATGGGATTATGACATCCTTATCTCTACTAGCAAGTGTTTGATAAATCATTGATAGGACACCATGGGCATTCCTTGCAACCTGTCTACAATGCTCAGAGAACTTCATGTCTGACTATCAGGTTTACCGTTAAAGTATAATAAACTAACTGAACATGTACAAAAAAACTCCATGTGGCATAATTTTTTTTTTTTTTTTTTTTTTTCCTCCAGAACTTTCCAATGAAAAGCCACACTGCATCCTTACAGAACTAATTTCTCCATACTTTTTTTTTTTTCTTTCATTAAATAAATGGACAGATCAGCCTTAGACCACACAGAGTAGACTGTTTCATGTCTTGAATTGGCTATGTTTCTAATCATACCTAGAGATATTCATGGCGTTAAAATTAGGCAAGAACTGGACAGAGTGGCAAATAATTTGAGAATGAACACAAACGTAGGATGTGGCATAGTATGTCATAATTGTTTTGCTTAAGGGGTTGAGAATGTCTTTAATATCTGTAACAAGTGAGTTTGCATTTGTAACCACAAAATGTAATAGTTAGTTTTACTCTGAGTTGTGGTTCTTTTATCAGAATGGTGTGTGTGTGTGTGTGTGTGTGTGTGTGTGTGTGTGTGTGAGAGAGAGTGAAAAATTTGTGTTAATGCTATAATTGCCCATTTCAATTTCCTTTAGGTAGTGCCTCACATAACTGATGCAATTCAGGATTGGGTAGAAAGGGTTGCCCTGGTATCTGTCAGTGAAGATAACATGACTCCAGAAGTTTGTATTATTGAGGTTTGTATTCTTCTCTTATTAATATTAAATAAAAACCACCTTTTGTAATTGGACTTACACATTTATTCTTGCTGATCTAGTGTCCCATTATATAGTAGAAAATAAAATTCATAAAACTTATTTCAAGCAATATATTCCATTCTGCAGGGTGACAAATAAGTCTGGAACATAGATTGTACAGTTTGTGTTTGTGCTGTAGCATCAGTTTGATTGATACAACAAAGTAAAGTACAAAAAAAGGATAAAGAGCACAGTGGACCTTTTGTGCAGTATAGCGTACCATACAGTACCGCAAGCGATTCTTGTGGACTTCATCGTACTGCTCAACGATCTCGATTAGTATTAATTCGAACATAATATGCGATCAAGGTCAATGCAATGGGAGCATATAATGTTAAATTATGCAATTAATTTTTGCTCTGGATCGCTTAAGTCACATTTATAAATAACAGAAAATTTTGTAATATTGTGAAGTATTACTCTTCTTCACCCGGCTACTTCATAATGCCACTGGGCTGGCAGAATTTTCTGGGGAGAACACACTGTAGTATAAATATGTGTTATGCAAGGACTGACTGTACTTAGAATGGTTTCTGTGCACTTGTACATTACAACCATGCCATCAGGAATTACCTGGATGAACAGTTCTTCAACATAGGATTTGGAAGGCAGGGAGTAGTTGCACAATTCCCCTGATTGTACACCTCTCGACTTTTAGCTGAAGCTCTCATAGATTTTTTAATAAGCAATGTTGACATCTTAAAGAATTAATTATCACTTCTTGCAGCAAGACCATACCTAAAGCAATTCATATTGACTAACACAAATGTTGTTTGCTTTGTTGAGTTTGTGTGAATGTTGTGCATATTTTGTAATGGTTTTGGACTGATAGGAGAGGACTCTATGTAGGGTATGTTTATTAATGCTATGTATTGATCTAGAGTTCACTTATGACTTATACATATCTGAATTTTAATCCCAGACTAAGGCGCATTTAGGGCTAGAGCCTCAAGCTGCGAACAAATTTAGACTATGTATATAAAGTGCTTAGCATCATAACACACAGCCATTTCTGAATAAACAGAAAATTTTTAAGGTGGCATCGTTTTAGGTTATATCTCATATTGTGAATACCTTCACAACGAGTTGTTGTGAAGGTATTCACAATATGAGATATAACCTAAAACGATGCCACCTTAAAAATTTTCTGTTTATTCAGAAATGGCTGTGTGTTATGATGCTAAGCACTTTATATACATAGTCTAAATTTGTTCGCAGCTTGAGGCTCTAGCCCTAAATGCGCCTTAGTCTAAATACATCATACACCATCAGGCATCTCTCATATTGTGGAGTTATACTTCATAACTGTTTTTGCCATCATTGCATCACTTGGGTACCTACCCACTCACTGACGAAGGGCCAAATAGCCCTGAAACAGTGCTGTCTGGGTGGTGGTACCTATCTGAGAATAAGTAACACTAGTCTTCTCCTTAGGTGAAGCGTTACTTATTCGAAGTAGTGCAATATCATGGCAACTCGTTGTGAAGGTATTCACAATATGAGATATAACCTAAAACGATGCCACCTTAAAAATTTTCTGTTTATTCAGAAATGCCTGTGTGTTATGATGCTAAGCACTTTATATACATAGTTTTAATCCCAGTTAATTCCCAATAAAAAATATTTAAGTTGATGGGAGGTGAAGAGCATAACCAATTCAAAAATGTCTGAATTAGTTATGCTTTTAGTAAAATTATAATTATGAACGTTTGTTTTTTATAACCCAGTGGTGCAGAGTGTAGTGGCTTTTGCCTTGAGGTAATAAATGTGATCAATAAGCATTACAAGCAACCCCCGTATAACATGGTACTTCTGCAACATGGTTTTGATCTAACATGATTGATAAATTGCCGAAATCCATGCACAACCCAGTACTTATATAACACGGTTTCGCACTAACACGGTTAGAGAATTGCAGTAAACCTTGCATAACAGTATTTTTGAGCTTTTGTGCAGAGGAAACCCTGCTATTACGTTGGATGTAATTTTTCAACATTTCCATTCTTTTTTGCAAATCCCCACTGTTGACTTGATAGCCATTATGGAAAAAGTTCCTACCACCTAATGCAATTTCTTTAATTCAGCCAACAAGGCATTATATACCTTTAAAACTCATTACATCAGAAAATTGTTACAATGGATTTTGGAAAAATTTGATTCCAAATCTAGTGAAGTAGTAGTAATAGTGGCATGTGATGCAAGAAAGCAAGTGTATGCAGCATCAGCCAAAAAAAAAAAAAAAAATTCACAAAACAGTTCCCTCTAAATGTTTGTCCAGTTCCTCCTTAAATTTATTTAACCTATCAACTTCCACAGCGACAGATGGAAGTTTGTTCCAGCAATTAACCACCTGCTGGCTAAAGGCAAATTTTCGTACATCTATTCTACATCTGTCTTTCCTCAATTTGAATTTATTCCCCTTTAGATTCGTAATCTGAACAAGTGGAAGAATCCCATCAGAATTCAGCGTGCTCAACCCATTCAAGGCCTTATACACCTCAATCAGATCACCTCGCAGGTGCCTAGTCTCTAGCCACTGCAATTTGCAGAACTTAAGCCTCTCTTGGTAAGAGGATCTCTTCATTCCCCTCACCAATCTTGTTGCCCTTCTCTGTACACGCTCAAGCAAATCTACATCCTTCCTAAAATGAGACCTCCAGACCTGTACGCAGTACTCAAGGCGTGGCCTGATGGAGGCATTTTTCAATGGTGGACTGTATTCGCTTTATCACTCAAAGAAGTAAAACTGTGAACATTAAATAATAATAATAAAAAAATGCATGTTGGCAAAATGTATGGCCAGAGTCAGTTCATTCAGGAAATGTTGTTGAACAGGCAGGAAACAGAATTGGTGCGATAATAGTAGAATTTGCTAAGTCGGTAGGAGGGGAAGGTTTTGATGACACGACTACTGAAGACATTCAAGAATTACTGATAGAAAAAGGGGCTGGCGAAGTGGATTTGGTAGAAATGGCATTGGAGTTAAACCAAATAAATTCAGAGGATGATAGTGCAAATGAAAATTCTGAAGTTCCGAATTTTACAGTAAAAAGCATGGGAAGGCACAAACTTAGCCAATCAATTAGAATCTTACTTTTTGAATGCAGATCCTTCGACTGAAAGGAGTTCAGAAGAAAGCTTCAAAAAGGCTTAGCTCCGTACCAAGAAAAGAGAAAGAAAATTTTAGTGGATTTTAATTCATTGATTTTATCATATTTTAGTAGTACAGTCCATACCGGTTATTTGGGACACATCGCGACTAGTGCATTTTGGCCCGATTAAGCGGCTGCCTCAGTTATCTGAAGTTTCACGTAAATAGTTAAAAATACAATGTAACCCCCCCCCTTTACAATTGGTTCACTGTACAATCAAATCACGTTATGATGGAGTCACCATAGTAAAGTACCATTCACTATACGATATGCAGTAAGCGCCGGTCATTGTGATCACGTTTGTGAATTGAATTTTAATTCTATTAAACAGCGATTCTAATTAGCGAAAATAGGAGGAATATTATCCACAGGCTATAAAAGCAAAGTATATTAAGCACAAATTTACCCTTTATTACCTTACCAATTAAAAAATTAAATGATAAGTGAAAATCGGAAGAATATACGTGATAATCAGAATAATTAATACGTACTGTAATATGTACATACGAACTAGTTGACATTTGTGGGTGGGGGGTTAAAATTTAAAACAGTAAAAAGATAACCAATCAATAACAAAGAACACGGCACACACAAATTGCAAGTAACACAATATGTGCAAGTGAAAACAGAGTAAGGAGTTACAAAGCTTTAAAAATAGGAATGAAGAGAAGATCTGAAAATTAATTTTTTTATATGATTGAAGATTTCATGGAAGCGTAAACACATTTCACCATAATAACTCACAGAATTCCAGCTGTCGGTGTTATCGCAAATTCAGTAAGATCAAGTTTACTGTCCGTTTGTGATAGATTTCACTAACAGAAAAGCCCAATAAACAGGTGACTGCTAATTGTTTTTATTGTTTTATGGTTGTGACCTCCAGAATTTCGACCAAACCACGTGGTACCATCGGAGACAGTCGTAGAGTAATCTCCAGTGCTGCGGTCTCCTGCCCCGATTAAATGGCATGCTGTCCCAATCAAGCGAAGTAAACTCTGGCTATTTTCTCGTTTGGTTTCTGTTTTTTAAGATTCGCCCCAAATAAACAGCTGCCCCAATTAACTCAAATAACCGGAATCCACTGTACTTCACTCGTATTTTAAATTTGTGTTTATGACAAAATGTCTTCCATCACTAAAGGTTGCACGGGGTTTTGATATTTCCGGGGTAGGTTGGGGTTCACCACTGCGATTCTGGGGTGTTGGACTACCCATGTGTTGATAGTGAGGAACAAATTATGAGTTTAAATTTTAAAAAAATTTTTAATATTATTTTAACGAATCATTTTATAATTTATTCGTATAATGAGAGTTGGTTAAGAAGAAATCCTACTGACTGAATAAAAGGTAACTCCTTGTTTATTCCTGAAATATTAATAGAAGATAGAAAAAATTGAGCATGTGCAAGCTCTCATTTATTTAGTATATACCAAGAAACTTATGAAGATCTATCAAGCAAAAGCAAACAAACCCAGATTACTGATTTTTTTAAAGAGAGCAGACGATACACGAAATCTAGATACTGCAGAAGAAAGTTGAGAAGGGTGAAGATATTCTGCAACAGAGAAAACAATTTTTGTTTTATTGTGCTCAGCAGCGATGAAGAGGAAGAATATTAAATGAACGTACATTATCTGACACAGCTCTATCACAGTTTGTGCAGTTATTACCATTTTTTAAAAAAATTAAGTTTCTGATAGTTATAAAAAAAAATAGTATATTTTTGATTATTTGGAACATAATCTCCCCTTTTTTGTATTGGTTCTTAGTCCCTTATAACACTGTTTCACACCACATGAGATTTTATAGAAACGTAACTACTGTGTTATACAAGGGTACCTGTATTACTTTTTTTCCTGTGATTCTTCCTATTTTTTTTTTTTTTTTTTCCATGGTACCATCTGGAGGAGTCATTTCCGTGATACTATATCTCCTAAAGATGAGCTTCTTAAGGTTTGTTATGAGAATTAGAGGGGAACAGGTATCCTGTGTGTTATCAGACACTCAGTCTAAAACACTGATGGATCCAATATCTCTCTATTACAGAAGATTTAGGAGAAGTCCGGTTGGTCTGCCTCCCTAAAATCTACTCATGCACACCTTCTCAGTGGTAAGCCCTGTTACGTCACTTAGGTGGCAACGAACGTGTAGAGTGGTTCTCTTCAAGATGCCTGGTCAGCATGAGGAGGAAAAGACCAAACACTCCAGCATATGACAGTTGCTGGATAGGCCTTCATCCTGCAGTGGATTGAAAATGCTGATGATGATGATGAGAATCCATTAGTTCTGTCTGGGCAATTGCATTAGTTAGTTGATTGTTGCATCTGACCTGTATCTTCCTTCATTTTTCTGGATGGGATAATTCAGTATCTTAGGTTATGACCACAAAAGGTTCATATTTAGTTGAAAGGGATAGTGCCACTTAAAAAACATTAAATTGTTCCAGTTGCATTTTGATGGTTATCTGGAAATAATAAGTAAATCACAGATGCTTTGGCTGTTGCTTGACTTTTATAGTGTATTCTAAATAGTGAAATCAATAACATCATAATATGTCACACATTGTAATAATATTCCATGATTGACAAAACATTACAGGGTTTATTATATCTTTATAACTTTAAATCTTTATTTTATTATTTTTATTTTTTTTGTGCATAAATCTTTTGTTCAGTTGGTTTAATAAAGGGAAAACACTTGTCCATGTGAATGGGTGCTCTTGTCTTATATTATTTAATAAAATAATAAAATTTTATTAAAGAATAAAATTTGCAAATTAAAAAAAAACTAATAAAACAATTTACACTAGTGAGGGAAAAAGTGCCATAATCATAATATACATAACACCAATTGAAATAGTATTAAAATTTAATTATTACATTTAACTAATATTAAAAAATTAAATTTAAACAAAAAGCTGTTATATGAAAGAGTATTTATATCCTTCATATTGCTTTATTTATGCTTTAAGCTTTTTAGCAATTGCCTTGCAGTATTTTTCTCCTCATATTATGTGTGAAAGGCCTAGGTTCAATTCCTTGTTGCTGAAGTTCAAAAATACTTCCTGTTAAGAAGGAAAGTTAATCCATTTTGGGTGAGGGTTGCATGGTTTTTCCACCTGGAAATTCTGGGCTTTCATTCTGCATAGTAGGCAAGCCAGCCATAGAATGTACATAGTGTTTGATCCAGTATGCTGATAGTTTGTGGCTTTAAAAAATATGGTCTTCATGTTGAAGTGGATACACTGCTCCGCTGCTGTTTTTTAAGTAAATTTTTTCTCCCTCCCTATATACATACTCCAGGACCGAGTAAGAGTTTTTATAGCATAATTTTTACAGATAATTCAGTAGTGATTGATTAATAATGGTTCTTCAGTTTTTATGTCAGTGTACAGTTTTGAATGCACAATCGGCATACTAGCAAGCATGTACCACTGCCTAGGGAGCTGTAGCAGCTCCATTTTATAACTACTTGCTATGCATAATAGAAGTGTTATTTTAACTATTTGATTATACAGTACAGCTCTGTCTATCTGACTGTTATGGGACTGACGACCCATGAATAATCTGGAGAGCGAAATTTCAGTTATAACAGGTTCTTAAAATAAAATAGATACATACTGTAATTATTTCAACACATTTATTATCAATCAAATATTATATGTACATATGTTCAAATAATGTGCGTAATATGTGCATATAATAACATATGAACAATAATATACACATTATTTAAACAAATTATGTATTTTAAAGATACACACACACTAAAATAATAAAATAAAAAGATGATTGATTGAATTTTATCTTTTTTTAACACTTTATTTATTCTTGAAAAAACATGATCTTTGTATGCCATAAAGATTTATATTGTTGAAATTCTTGATTTTATTTGGTTTTAAAATAAGAGTTTGGCAGGTGTCACTTCTTGTTCTAAATATTTTATTAAGTGATCACCTTAAAAACCTTCAGTGTGGGAGGAGCTAAGCAAGGTCATAATTTTTTTTGGTCAAATTAGAAATTATTTCTTCCTTCTTGATTTTTACCTTTTGTGAGCCAGTCTTTGAGGTCAGATTAGTCTACACCTTCACAACTTACCATTTTCTGAAATATATTTAAAAATTGGTCTTCTGTGGTACTTGTTAATCAATTGTTAATTCAGGATCCTACAGATTTGTAGATAATTTTGCCAGATATGGCTGTCAAAGCCAGCCATATTTGCCAAAATTTTGAAAATGTAATGGGTTGTATTTGATCCCTTGATTCTGCCAGCCAGTAAGTGACATTTGATATTTTATATATATTTTGGGGGCCCAGTCATATCTTGTAATTGTTCCAGACATCACAAATCTAAATATGTATCTTTTTTAATTTTCTAAAACCCCCTTGAGCCATTGGCTGGATAAAAGCAGTGACGATCAGAGGAAAAAAACATTTAATATCACTTTTTTAGAGATATAAAGGCCATGCTTGGGTATTATCAATTAACAGAAGAGCTGTAGGTGGGGGGATGAAGAATTTGGCGCTTAAATAATTTCTCCTCCCCCCAATCCAAGAACAAACTGATTTAGAAACTATTCTTGAAATAAGTGAGTCTATCGTATTCTTTTTATGACTGATGCACTGAAAGAAAATTTATATTATAAAACTTTTAAATGCTTGTAGCTTTGCAGATTTCCTGCAGCCATTAATTGGTGCTTAAATGTTCCATGCATTGCTTGTAGCTAGAACAGTTGTGTTCTTTGCTTTTTTTATATCCTGGACCTATTGTTTCTTCTTTTTTTTTGGCAAAATTTTATAATAGAGATCAGTTTAGGCAATTAAAATTATGAGGTGAAAAAATTGCCTTCTTTAACAATTTTTAAAATTCTTCCATAAACTTTAGGGTGGCAGGGGCATACTCTGAAATTTTTTCTCTGGTGATGGTTAATGCCTTTTCTTCCAACTGTTCAGCAGAAAATTGTCACAACCAGGCTAAATCCTCATTGAGTTTTTTGAAGCTTTTGCTTTTAAAATTGGTCCAGATATGGAATAGTCTTTTTATCTTTGAAATAGAAACAATGCCAAAAATTAATTTCTGCAAATTGCATTCTGGAACATTAAGTTTTGCTTGTAACACATTAATCTTCAATTTTTTTTTGTAATGGTGTTCCCACTGGTATTCAGCCAACCTCTAATAAATCTAATGAAATTTTGTTCAATGTTTCACCTTTATCACCCCTCTTCAGCACTTCTATCTTCATTTCAAAAGGTACAGATTGTCTTTCCTTTTTGGTGCTTTTAAACATTAAAGGAAAATTAAATGAGCAACTTGTCAAAAAAAGAAGGGAAAAAACTAAGAATTCAAGGTTAAAGAATTTACAGTTCAGTTGCATTACTATTACATTTTAATATAGTTTTACTATCATTTATGTTATAAATGATAGTAAAATTATGCTGCTTTAAAAGACCATTCTAGTATAAAATTTTTTTCCTTTATACATAAATTGTTTGCTACTAATATGATGATCTAAAGTAATATCTATTTATTATTATTTTCTCTTTGATAAACCTCATTATGATCTCATAGTTACAGTATATTGGGCTTTTTTTTTTGTTTGTACAATCTGTTATAAACAGATAGTAAACTTGATCTTATTTCATTTGCGATAATACTGATAGCTGGAATTCTGTGGGTTTTTACGTTATTATAGTGAAACGTGTTTCCTCTTCAGTCATATAAAAAAACAAAAATAAATTTTCAGAATCTTTCTCTTCATTCCTATTTTTTAAGCTTTGTAAACTTGTTACTCCATATTTCATTTGCGTGTATCGTGTTAGTTGCAATTTGTGTGTGCCATATTCTTTGTTATTGATTGCTTATCTTTTTTACTGTTTTAAATTTTATAACCAAAAAAAAATAAAATGTCAATGAACAGAAATGTCAATTAGTTAGCATGTCCATATTAGAGTACATAAGTGTATGTATGTACGTAAGCGTAAATTGATTTTTATTTTGCTAACCTGTGGATAATATTCTTCCGATTTTCATGTATCAGTTAATTTTATTAATTGGTAAGGTAATAAAGTGTAAATTTCTGATCTTTACTTTTTTAGTGTGTGTGTATAATATTCTTCCTATTTTCGCTTATTAGAATTGCTGTTTAATAGAATTAAAATTCAATTTGCAAATGTGATCACAGTGATCCGGACTTACTACATATTGTATAGTGAACGGTATTTTTATTATGGGAGACTCCATGTAAAATGATTTGATCATACAGTGAACCAATCATAAAGCAGGGGTCCACTTATACGTATTTATTTTTTGAGAAATTTATCATTAAAAGAGAACAGAGTAACTGATTTTGTTTCTGGATTTGGACTGCATTGAAATCATTGCTGCTTGGAAGCTGCACACATGAAATCTAAATGTGTTAGGCAATAAAGCTTCTAGAAATCCAAAAGAGTTGTTGGAACTTAAAAGTTGAAAAATTAAAGATTTTAAAAGTTACCTTGAGGATCCTAAGGGTTTTTTTTCCCTGCACGATTGTTTACATTACTCATTTATTTTTATTTTTGTTGTCTTTATATTTGGTTCAGTACTGTTTATATTTAATAGAGTTCTAATATTTATAATTTTTTATTCTTATTCCTATATAAAAATGTAATTTGTAATAAGTTGCCGATCATAGCATCAATCGTGATAATATTATGTGGTTTTTGATGAACATTAAACTTTGTTTTCAGCTTGGTGGCACAATAGGGGATATTGAAGGAATGCCTTTTGTAGAAGCTTTTCGTCAGTTCCAGTTCAGAGTTAAACAAGAAACTTTTTGTTGTGTTCATGTCAGCTTAGTTCCACAGGTAGGTTTGCCATATGCATAATGAGCACTCTGTCACTTTTTTTTTTTTTTTTTTTTAATTCTGTAAATGTATTTTATGATCTTTATAGGTAATGGGGGAATGTTTTGTTCTCAATTATTTCTTTTCATTCATAGAATTAATCTTACACTTTAATCTAATTTTATGCAGAAAAGTTTTGTGATATGTACAGAAAATTTTTATACTTACTTGCAGTGTTTGTTGTCAGTTATATTTTTGTACTCTACAACAGCCAAGAGGAGTTTTTATAACTTCATTGTTAAATCTGTTAATCCAATTAGAGTTGAGTGTAGGAAGCAAATCAGCAAACATGAAGCCATCAATCAGTCCACTTCAGAGCTAAGTATTCTGTTTAACCCTGAATTTTCTGGACCATGACACTTTTTTTTTTTCCTGGAAAACATTACCTAAAATTTGCTTGTCTTATGGTCCAATGGTATCTTGGTATCTCTTTATTTCTAGATGTGGCTATAGACGGTATGGTAAAAACATCCAGGTGGCCTCCAAAAAAAAAAAACTAGCTCACTCTTTTATTGTGTGACTAGTTCTTATCACATGTAACAGGTGCAACAGAAAGGATGTTTGCTGAATTAAACATAGTTGGCTGCAATTCCAGAAGACCTTAGCCAACTGTAGCCAGTGGGCATCCCATTTAACAAACCCTTTAAAGTATTCATTTGTGAGGAGTAGACTGAGTGGATGGCTGCACCAAATTACAATGTAACACTAACAGAACAACTGAAGTCACCAACCATCTCCCACGTGTGAGAATGGATGAAAAATTAATGGGAGTTGAAACATTTCACAGTTGCTGCCAGCTGTTTCAATAAATATGGAATAAGCAGTGTCCTTAATGGCCGAAAAATGATGCTCTCTGAAGAAAATGGAAGTTCAAAACGTAACATAGGCAATGACAAGTGTGATAAAGGATGAGTAAAGGTTGTTTCATTTTACATCGAAATTTTTTTTTAGTAAACACTTGTGAATTTGTTTCAAATACAGACTTGATTTTCCTTTTAAACTCAGTTCTATCTTATATCTCACGAAAAGGATTCTTCTGCTCCTATGCACATCCTTGATGACACTCCGATTTCTAGGCAAGATCACATATCTCTAATGGAGATTATCCTGACTTCTCTTTGGAATAAGCAATGTGCTTATTTGTAATGTGCTTATGCCTCTGTTGGCATAAGCACATTACAAATATTGCTTCCTCTACATCAAAAAAACTGAGTTTTCTCTTTCGCTCTCGGTATTACTTTTCTTCCAAATGGCTGTTGCACTCTGTACAAATCACAAATCTGCCCTACCATGGAATATTGTTCCCACATCTGGTGTTATGGCCCCAAAACCTTTCTCAGGCTTCTAGATTCCATTCAGAAGAGGGCAGTTAGGTTAATTAATGACTCATCTCTAACAGAGTCTCTACACTCTCTGTCTCATAGATGTTCTGTTTCTGCTGCATGCCTTTTCTGTAGATACTTCCATGGGCACTGTTCTTCTGAATTCACTTCTATAATTCCTGCTCTCTCTTCCAAAGCAGTCCAGACATGTGCCACAACCAGTCAACATCCTTTTACTGTTCAACTTCAAATTCACAGAACCAACTTTTCTTCCTCATTTATTCATTCATCTTCTGTTTTCTAAAACAACCTTCCTTCATACATTTATTCATGGTACTAAGTACTATAGGTTCTAATACCTCTCGTTTGAGGTTTTCATAAAAAAAAAAAAAAAAAAAAAAAAAAAAAATGCATTATGTCCAGTACAAACAACTGTAAAATGTAACTACATCAGTCATAACTGTGCCTGTTATTTTATTTGCACACCAATTTTCTTGACACTGTGATAACACATCATTTAAAGATTCCTAAATGTATAATTCTTGCTTTTTTGGTATGATGCCTTTTCCTTGTTATTGCTATATGTACAGAGAAATATACTTGAAATAAATATTTGTCCAGCAGTAGTGTGATAACATTGGATGGTATCTCAAAAAAATCATGAGATCAAATCTGATGTGACTTTTTGGGATCTGTTAAGAATAAAGTTCTGTGCTGAAAACAGTTTTTTTTTTTTTTTTTTTTTTTTAGCTTAAAAAAATTACCCTACTGCATTTCAAGTCTTACGGAGTGTATTTGCAACACACTGTTTAGTATCCCATCATATGTTCAGAAGTAACTGCAATGTAAAAAGATGCTTATAGTGAACAAATTATTTAAATTAAAAAAATCATTTTATATTGCTAATTAATTGTTTACCAGTAAACAGTTTGATAGTTTAAAATTTTATATAGTTTCGGACTGAAAGCTGGACCATTCTGCTTTAATCATAATTGTGATATTGTAGGAAGGATATATAGCGTACTTTCATTTCGTTCTGTGAAAATAGTAGTGGTATCATATACCATTGAAAAGGTTTTAAAATTGTTAAGTGCCCGACCACAGTTTATTTTATAACAAAGCCATCAGACCCCTTAGAGGTTATGGACTACAGATCAGATTTATTCTGGAAGACAAGTAAAATTTTTATGATGTTGCTTAGTTTACCATCCCAAAATCTTTGGAGAAGGCACTTGGAGACAAGGCCATGTTTCGAAAAGGTTCAGTTGAATTAGTTACATAATCTCATGTTATTAACAAGTTTACTTCCTTAATAATCATAATTTTACTGTTATCTAAAATTCACGCAAGAAGCACATTCTAAATTAGAGAATATTAGCAATACCTTGGTGTTTATTTATAATACGAACTAATCCTATGTTTTATGAATGTTTCTTCACTTTTGCTTTTAATTCTTACCTTCAAATAGACATGTTGAAAAATTAAGTGATTAGGAACATTGATGTTTTATGCCATTAAAATATTTTCAGTAGAGGTTAAATAGCTTAAATTTGTGTACACTGTAATGTCATTCTTTATTTGGCATTAAAATAAAAAATAAATAAAAGCATGTGCTGGTACACACTGCATCAGCATGCTAGCCCAAGATAAATCCTTCAAGCAGATATGTCAAAGAATTTTACTCAAGTGGATGCTTTTGTGACTTGCAATACCTTCCCCCTCCCCAATCTATTGAGAATGCATTAAACTATACATTTTCAAAAAAAATACAAAATTTTTTTTAACTTTAATTCGATATTAACTTCATACTCCACCCATTTTTATTATGAAATTAGTAAACAAAAATTTATCCAAAAGCAGCAGAAAGAAAAATAAACTTCAGTTATTCAAATGATTTTTAGGTCATTAAATGAGAGCCAACTTGATTTCTTAACTACGAGAGGAATGATCATTTAATTTGTGAATTGATACAAGATCTTATCTTAAATGTCATTATATGAATCTTCTGTGGATTTCTCCTTGAAATACTCTCCCTTGAACTTTACACACTTTAGCCACCATCGTACCCACTCATTAAATGCTTTTTTTTTTTTTTCAATTTCAAAAGACTGTGAAATGCTTCTGTTGTGGATCTGTGAGCATCATTGTGTTGGATGCGAAACGCTTGCCTTCCAAAGCTTTCTTCAGATGTGGAAACAGGAAGAAATCACACTGGGCTAAGATCGGTGAATAAGGGGGATGTGGCAGAACCTCAGTCCTATGGAAGTGATCACTGCCTTTTTTTTTTTTTTTTTTTTTTATGAAAACCCCAAACACGAAAGGTATCAAAACCTATAGTACTTGGTACCGTGCATGGGTTGAAGGAGAAGTATGGGGGGAGGGGGATGCCGGAAACTTTGCTCTAGAGACTAAACATGGGTTTCACCACTTCAAGCCTCCAATAGGCACAATATTAGTTGTATGGGGCCTGGCATTGTTTTGATGGAGAAACCACTTCACACCACAATATGGTCATCCTACCAAGACGCTCATTACCATATGCTTCATTCATCTGTTTAACTGTTTCTGATGCATTTAAGCCCCATCTGACAATAATAAATCACATATCGCTATTCAATCTGTATGTCCGACATGATACTTGCTTCAAAACGATTGTCAGTGACACGTGACTAAAAAAAACTCTTCACTCAGCACTAGCTTGACGAGGACTGGCATGTGCACACACAATCTGCTCAGTAGCAATTAGGGAGCATGCCTTCAGTGGCAGTTATGGAAAGTTCACACGGTAAACACAAAATCTTGCACCAGTCCGCAAATTAAATGATCACCCCTCGTAGATTTACTCAAGATTTACATAAGATGAATTTTTCATTATACATTTGGTCTTGCAAAGGACAAATATAGGTTGTTTTATTAAGGATATATCAATTTATTTACAATATAGGCATTTGGGACTCCAACAGAATGTTATTTAAATTTATAAATTTTTTTTTCTTTCTTTTTAAAGCCAAAAGCCACTGGAGAACACAAAACAAAACCAACTCAAGCCAGTGTAAGAGAACTGAGAGGTTTAGGACTTTCACCTGATCTAGTAAGTGCTCTCTCTTTTCACCTTTATCTGATGTAGTGGGAGTTGGGGAAAGTGTGTTTCAGTTGTACTCATATGTATCGTAATGCTATTTTTGGTTTTGTCATGATGTAAACAAGTGTGTTTCTTGAGTATTCATTGAAGCATCTGTTACTGGAATTATATACTCTTTGTTTTATATTTATTGTAATGTTTCTTATTTTGATTATTATTTATTTGTTTGCTCCTTTATTTATTTGAAAAAACATAATATGTATGCATGTTTAAGTTTGAAATTTTGTACATTTAACGTTTCTGAACTAGAAAATGGAAGCAGCTAATCATTTCATGTTTATATTTTATAACTAACATTTCTTTTTCATTTTCAGCAGAATGTATAAAAGTTCTATTTTTCTGAAAATAATATATAAAAAATGCAATACAGTGGACTCTCGCTTTACGATATTAATCCGTTTCAGGGACACCATCGTATCATGAAAATGTCATAATGTGAACCCAATAACATTGTTTTTTGGTAATTCGTTCCAAGACCTCGAAAGTTGAAAATTTCGTTATATGACTAAGCTATTTACTTTCTAAAAGGTGATTTTTATTATGGAAATTGTACATGTTTTAAATAAAAAAATTTATTAACACGCTTGATTAAAAACATTGATTAAAAAATTGATTAACTGTATTAAAGCACAACACAAAATATTATTTTACCTTTTTAAATTTTACAAAAAAAAAAAATGTCAGTGAACAGAAATATCAGTTACTTAGTATGTACTACAGTATTAATTAAGCTATGTAAAATATTCTTCCAATTTTCACATATCATGTAATTTTGTTAATTGATAAGTTAATAAAGTGTAAATTTGTGCTTTATATCATTACTTTTCTAGCCTGTGGATAATATTCTTCCTATTTTCACTTATCAGAATCACCGTTTAATAGAATCAAAATTCAATTTGCAAATGTGATCACAATGACCAGTATGTATCATATAGTGAACGGTATTTTATTATATAGAGTCCATTGTAAAATGATTTGATCGTACAGTGAACCAGTCGTAAAGCGGGGGTCCGCTGTATTTTTAATTTTCAAAGTTTTCATCGAAAAAAATAAAAAAACCACATTACACTTACAATCCATTACTAATAGATCAAACATTGGTGTAATTTAAACAGAATTAAGAAGACCAAGAACTTTTCCAGAAATAAAAAAACAAAATTTGACTACCTTTCTGGTGTTGCATGACTGTGTTTACTATGATCAGGTGTATGACTGCTGGGAGGTAATATAAAAACTGTATTAAATATGAAAGTTTGCTTAGGTTCTTTAATCCTTTT
Source organism: Mastigoproctus giganteus (assembly GCF_048544385.1). Taxonomy (NCBI): domain Eukaryota; kingdom Metazoa; phylum Arthropoda; class Arachnida; order Uropygi; family Thelyphonidae; genus Mastigoproctus; species Mastigoproctus giganteus. The sequence continues at coordinate 219,903,847 of NC_143581.1, read as the reverse complement.
ATTTTTTCTTGATAAGTTTTTTTTTTTTTTATAACAGATTGTGTGCCGCAGTGAAAAGCCTATTACAAATGGAGTGAAAGAAAAAATATCAAACTTTTGCCATGTTAAACCTGAGCAGGTATGATTTTTTTTTATTATTTATTTTTTTGTTTTCAAAGTGGTCCAAATCTTTAAATTTAGAATTACAATATATAAGTAGCCTCTATAAGGCTCAGTTTGTCACAACTAGTAAACCTTTCTGTAATCCTTAACCTGGAAAATGCAGCATTCCATTTAATTTTCTTGGGGCTGCGTAATTTTATAGTGAAATTGTACAGCTATTTGTTTGAGAGAGTTTAATTAGAATACTAATTATATTCGGTAAAAATAGGTCTTTGCAATTTTTCTGCTGGCTGTTACATCATTATTGTAACTTTATAGGAGAAAGGTACCTGTAGGCACTAGGTGGTGTAAAGCTAGAAGTTACTTTTTTTTTTTTTTTTTTTTTTTTTTTTGTCAAGAATCATTTTAGCCTATAATGCTTTTATATGCTCCCCAACTGAGATGAAAATCTCAGTTTGGGAACATATAAAAGCAATAGAGTCCATTGATTATGAGAAACCTGCTGTGGCCGAGCACTTCTGGGAGGAAGATCATCAGATTTCTCCAGGTGACGCAATTATTGTTGCTCGTTCACGTAAGTATTAGCACCGGAAATGACTCGAGAGCTTATGAATTTGTTCTTTACAACATAATGCGTTAATAAAGATAAGGGAGTTCATATTCATCTCATTTTTAAGACCATGATCCTTGGATGGGGATCAGTGGTTCCACCTTGAACATCTCGGGGCCAATTCCGGTCTCCATGCACGTGTGGAGGATAATTCCTATGCTACTCTAGTAACAAAAACTTTGATCCTGCTGGTATTATTTCAGTGTATACCATGGCTGTGAAGTTCCACTGTTGACAAAGGAAGCAATCACCTTTGAAAGTTCTGGTGTTGTTTTTATTGCTTTTAACTTTGTAATATTTATATATATTTTTAATTTATCTATTTATTATTTTTATCGATTTTAACTCCATGGTTTTATCAGCGTATTCTATTTTTATATTAAATATACAGTTTTATCCAGTGTTTAATTTTATTTTATTAAAGTCTTTGACTCACAACTGCAACACACTAACCTATATATGTGACATTGTGGTCCCAATCCCAAAGCCTATTTGAAGAATTATTTCATCTGTTTTTAGCTCTAAATTGTAGAGCAAATTATACATCATTACAGAATTTCACTATACTGAAAACAATAGCCAATCAGCCTCCGCAGGTCTGGTGGTCCACTCTTTTTAGTACCACCTGTTTTCTGACTATTTTTAAGAAAATGGGCACATCCAGCAAACAGTACAAGTATTGAAATTTAGTTCTCTTAGTGAGGTCCCCCCACAAGTAGAATCTTGGAACTTTGCTTCCAACTATTTCTTCAGGAGATTCCTGATTAATTATGGTATCTTCTGTATTTATATCCATTTCTTCAATATGTCTGCTTTGCCCTTACACATATTGCTGCTCAAAAGAAGAAAAACTCCTAGTGCAGGGTTTCCCAACCTTTTTTTTTTTTTTTTTTTACAGATATGAACCACTTTTATATATGGGATGGAAACTGTGGACCAATTTTATATTTGAGGGAAAGGCCATGAACCACAAAACATTAAACTATGCATGCAAATATATTAACTATTTTTTAAACACAGTGAATGATATCTACTCATACTTTACACTGTAGTATATGTTAGGTTGTTATAGGCATACCTGTATTTCCTATCAGTACTGATGGTACTGTTGCCTACTGCAAAGGAGCTCTGTCTCATCAAGACCTGCAAACTCTTTCATAAGTTATGCAGACAAGTGATCCACAGACCACAGGTTGGGAAACATAGGTCGTGATCTGTTGTGGAAAGGATTGCATTATTAAAGAAACTTGAAGTAGGACTATGGCAAAACAGTTGGGTGAAACTTCACTTTGCTTCATTAATTGTGTTTGATATCAAGAGTAGCTCCCTCTCATTAATATAGGACTGATATGAACCATTGAAAAATGACGAACTCCAAGATCCTGCAAATCTTGGGTTCAGAGGTTTCTGGATATCAGAAATTTTATTGCTCTGTCTGTTTTTTTTATTACCAGATTGCACTCAGTTTAAATTAAAATTTGTAATTGTAAAGAATGATATGAATAGGTAAATTAGTGCAGTAACGTTGTCTATAAAAAGATGTCAACAGCAGTTTGATTATATGCAGTCTGCAACATATATGTTGGCAGATTTTCTCCTGCCTTTGTCATTGAATAGTATACAGGCAGTTCTCACTTTGAGTTCCTGGGTTTAAGAGTTTTTTTTTCCCCCACATATCAAGTATCAACAAAATCGAAAATATGAACATTAATTGCAAAAAATTAATGTTAAACATTCATAAATACCGCATTCCAAACCATGTGCGTAGCTATACAATACAGTGTACCCTCGCTTTATGATATTAATCAGTTTCAGAGACACCATCGTATGTTAAAATATCGTAATGTGCACCCAATAACACATTGTTTTTTGGTAATTCATTCAAGATCTTGGAAGTTGAAATTTTCGCTGTATAGCTAAGCTATTTATCTCTCTTAAATGTCATTTTTAAGTTCACAAGCGTGACCTTAAGGCCATATAAAAGGTTGTGAGCGTGGTTTGTAAATTGTATTAGTTACCAATTCAAATCATTAAAATGCACTACACTTTCATCGTTATCATATGTTCCGTTATAGGAATCAATTTTAAACACCTTTGTGATATTTTTCTAAAGCACATTTCTGGAGGTCACGACCATAAAACAATTTGCACTTTCCAGTTTATTGGGCTTTTCTGTTACTGCAGTTATAAATAGGTAGTAAACTCGATCTTCTTGCATTTGCAAAATTACCGATAGCTGGAATTGTGTGGGTTTTTATGTTATTATGGTGAAATGTTTCCCCTTTACTGAAATCTTCAATCGTATAAAAAACATAAATTTTCAGAATCTTCTCTTTTTTTTTTTTTAAGCTTTGTAAACTTGTTACTCCACGTGAATTGTGTTAGTTGCACTTTGTGTGTGCCGTTAAAAAATGCTTATGCATGCAGTCGTGAAATTTATAATTAAAATAAAAGATTATCTTGGAAGCAAATGCCTCTTGAACCATTTCTGAAGAAGACGACTCCTTGTGCAACAAACCAGCAAGTGCCGAGCCAATAATGAGTGATCACTGAGTGTGCATTTAGTCGATGATGAAGAATAAACATTCTTTAACATTTTGTAAGTCGTAAATAATTTCTCTATTATTATAATTTGCTTGATTTTACAGACTAAGTTTTCATTTCTTTGGATAAATCAATCATTGTTTAAACATAAACTAATTAGCTAACTAATTTCATTGTTGAGAATGTAACTCCTATTTTTAACCTCATGTCTATGGGAAATAAATTCCCACTTTACGAGTTTTTGCACTAGGAACAAATTAATTCATAAAGTCAAGAACTACCTGTATCCAAAAATAAAGAAATTAAATATAAGAACATTGGGTTGTTTTTATATTTTTTGGCACATCAGATTCTTTGGTAGTAGTGCAACAGTTGGTATAGTATTCTAATTACCATATATTCTTGAAAACCCCATGCAGTTTTTTTTTTTTTTTTTAATTGCAACAAAAAATCTGGATGCACAGCTTATTTGTGAACTTCAACAAAAAATCAGAAATTGTGCTACTAGTAGAAAATGTGACATTTGTGAAAGAGTTAGCAATGCAAAATCTTTCTTCTTTTTTTTTTTTTTTTTTGGCTGGTGCAACATAAGCCTTAGGCTTCCTTGCAACATATGGCCAATACTAATACTAAAAGCAGGTACAAGAAGAGCATTTCATGGGCAGCAACCAAAATATCCTGAATAGAGGAAAAGCTTTATTAATACATAAGTGAGAAGTTGCAATTTGGGTGTGCATTGCCAACTGAAATGTGCCAGTTAAATACTATATCATTAGCCAGACAAAAGAGAATCCAGATATTTGAGGCAAGCCAGTATTCGGGAATGGGTAGTGGTGAGGTGTGTCTTTTTTTTTTTTTTTTTATTATTATTATTATTATTATTATTATTTTTTTTTTATGTTTTGGTTTTAAAAGAAAAGTGTCTCGCAGTGACTTCAGGATGCCTATGAGGAGAAGCTATTATATCTTTAGGGTATGTTCTCAATTTACCACATCAACATTCATATATTTTTTCATAAATGGATAATGCTAATTATTCATCTATCTATTTTGAAATGCCCCTCAATACAGTGATTAATGCTATAGGTGAGAAAAGCATTAGTATAAGAACTGGTGTCAATGTGCATCGTGGCTGAAAACTGTCACCATTCATCATCCAAAAAAGAGAGAGTGCCAAAAGTCAATATAAAAAAATTGTGATTACCCATATGCAAGAATTAGGATGTATGGATAACACTCTGATCCTAGACTGGATCAATTGCATGTTGCAAAATCATCCAGTAGTAATTCACTGTAGAATGCCTGCTTTAGACAGCTTCCATGGATACACACTGAAGTAAAAAATGTCCTCAAAAGCACAAATATGGATGCAGTCAATCATTATTTCTGGTGGGCTGACATGGATGGGCTACAACTGCTTAATGTTTGTCTAAATTAGCCATTAAAGCTATACTGAAAGAACAATATACACAATAGGTGGCTACTGGGGAACATAGTTTGCATAAATATAGAAAATCAGGAATATGGAGATTGAGCTGCTTTGCTTGTGGATAAAAAATGTGAGTACGCATTATGCTTACATTGGTCAAGATGAGCTTTATGAAATATGGAATAGCTACTAAGCTTAATAGCACTAAGGATGACTACTTGTGAGACAGTGATCCAGACTGCATTAGCTCAGCTGCCAATGAAGACAAAAGCAGTGTAGAAGAGTGACTATACTGGTATATTTTCATTTGATATTGATAATTTTGTTTAATTTGAGAACAGAACACAGTGCTACTAGTATGTATACTTTAAGACTTCAATAAATCAAGAGGTTTTTTTTTTTTTTTGTCTCAAAAAATGGGATACGTGGCTTATTCAAGATTGCAGTGTCAAGAAAATGTGGTCATGGTGTCGTGTGCGCTTGCACGTGCATTTTTATACATAGACACTTGTATGTTATACAGTAATACAGGTATGATTTGCTTATCATACAGATTTCATAACCTATAATTGCCCAAGGGTAAAACTTGCTCCCTCTGCCTCAGATATGCTAAATATCTGACCCAGTCAAAGTGTCCTACTTTAAGAATTTCTCCTATGAACTCGGCCTTCTCCAGATGAGTGACAAGTGGTAAAACAACTATACTTATCATAGTTGACTGCAACGTAAGAAGAAAACATGCAGAAGAGCTGGTGGAGGATGAAGGACTTGTGTCAGTTGGCTGTGATGGAATATTGTATACTTCTGGTTGCAATAAAAGATTATTTATTTATTAATATTTAAGTATATTAATTAAAATCCTTATGTTATTGACTTTATACCATCTATTTATTACAGATTAGAAGGATAAATACTTAATATTGAACAGATTCTGTTCAAGATTGACAATAATTCTTACCTGTATGCAAGAAAATGCATGCAGTCATTATTTTGTTGGGGGGGGGGGGAGAGAGAGAGAGAGAGAGAGAGAGAGAGAGAGAGAGAGAGAGAGAGAGAGAGAGAGAGAGAGAGAGAGAGAGAGAGAGAGAGAGAGAGAGAGAGAGAGAGAGAGAGAGAGCCCATTTGTTTTTTAATAATATTGACTTAGATGAGAAAATCATTTCAGTTTACAGAGCTTATCAGTTACAGACTATAGAAGAATTGTTTTTTAGTGCATGCTTTTTATGATATTCTCCAGGCAAGAACATATGAAATGAATAACACAGTTTTGCAAAGGATTTAATTTTAATTTGCATTGTGAAGTTTAATGTGGATACTGAAAATAGAAAATGAGATTATCTTTCTCTTCATTCAGTATACTTGTTATTAATTTTTTGGATACCTAGTCAAATAAGGGAAGTATTTAGCCATATTGTATGCAATTATTCTGTAGACGTACAGAATCAGAAGACATGGATTTTCTACATGTTCTGGTGATGTTTTGATGCTAAACAATTTCTCTTAACTTTATTATATGATTACATAACTCATTTTTATGTAATTACTTAATATTCATATTTTTGTTTTACTTATCATTTTTAGACATAGTATAATCTTGAAAGTAATATTTACAAGTTGAGTACTATTTTTTGTTTAAAAAAAAAAAAAAAAAATTGCCTCTGCCATTTCAGGTTATATGCATACCTGATGTTGCTTCTGTATATCATGTTCCTGCTATACTAGAAGACCAAGGATTAATTGAGTATTTTGCCCAACGTCTAAATCTTCCACTCCCCAATCCTCGACCTCGTCGGCTAATGTCTAAATGGCGAGACCTGGCTGAGCGTTTTGATCACTTAATGAAACAGGTCACTATTGCTCTTGTAGGAAAATATACCAAGCTAGAAGATTCTTATACTTCTGTTACTAAAGCTCTACAGCATGCAGCATTAGCATGCAATTATAAGCTTTCATTAAGGGTGAGTAAATTATTATTAATTTTCTGTTTACAATGTTTTAAGTAAGGTGGAAGTTTTTCTTTGTCTCATTTTATTTTGTTCCATATCCCATTGAATAATATAAGTAACTGCATTTGAGAAAGCCTAGTCAGTCTGCGTTTCTGTTTATAGTGCTTATAAGGCATTCTTAAGTTTTTTTGGGGAGGCATTTGCTGTAGTAGGTGTATTTATGTTGAGCATTGTTGGATATGTTATGTTGTTCTTTAATTAATCTCGGTTATGAAAAATAGAATCAGGTTATTTAGCAACAAAGATCAACATTTATAAGAACTAAATTTCTTATTGCATGTACTGAAATATTACACTGCTTGGTAAAATTAACTGAACACGTAGAAAGTGTGGTGTAACTCGTGCAGCTTGCAATGAAGTGGGACAAAATTTGTCCCACTTCATCTCAAGCTGCATGAGTTCCATCATTCTCATTTTATCTTTATTTTATGGTGTGCCATAGAATAAGGATGAAATGAGGCGACAGCGGAAAACTTCAGATAGGTATAAGGGACATTTATAGGGGTTGTGTAAGAATTATTAAAAAAGGTCACATTACAGAAGTTGATACAAGGTTCTCAAAAATTTGGGCACCTGACATCAGCACTACATATGATACCCTCCAATGTCTAAACAGACCTGACAGTGCCAAACCATGCTCAATATAAGGGTATCCATAAGATTCTAAGGCAGCAAAACCCATTCCTTCTGCCAGCATGGTCTTTAGCTCACCAAGTGACTGAGGAGTTAGCTGTCGGCATGCAATGTTATGCCCAAGGGTGTCTCACACGCATTCAATCAGATTTAAGTCAGGTGATCGTGCTGGCCATGGCAGTCATTGGATATCTTCGGTTTCATAATATTCCTCCACCACTTGAGCTATTTGTGCAGTTGCATTGTTGTGCATGAAAAGAAAATCTGGACTAACCTCACCCGTAAAAAGTCGCACATCAATCTTCAAGGATCTGTTCTTGGTACCTCTATCGAAAACATGGAGGGGGGTGTGGCCATTGGTCATTATTCTGCCCCACACAAGAACACTGCCTCCACCATAAGTGCCCCTTTCTCTGATGTTGGAGGGATGATACTACATTCCTCGTTGTCTCCAGATGAAATAACATCTAGAATCTGATTTGTAGGCTAAAATGGGATTTAGACTGTACTCCAAGTCACATGTTCGTGGCACCAATTTTGATGAGCTCTGCGGTGGTTTGGGGTTAATGGGATACAAACCACTGGTTTCCTTGTGTAGAGTTCACTTGATTTCAGCCTTCGTAACACACTCCAGTTGGAAATGTTTTCATCTGTGGCTGCAACAACCTCAAGTGACAGTTGATGACAGAACATTGTAGGTTCCGTCTTGCTGTTAGAGCCAGATAGTGGTCTGTTCTGGTCAACATAGCCCTTGAGTGACCTTGGGCATCTCTTCTCGTAATGGTTCCTCTCTCCTAAAACTGCTTCCATAGTGCCAAGGCGACACCGTGTGACACATTAAGCCACTGCGACTGCCTGGCTTCAAGTTGTCCAATGGCCCACCATCTCTTAACTTGCCATACTGAGTACTGGAGATGTGACTATCCCACTGAGCAAGACAAAAAACTAGAATGAAGTGATGTGGTTGCAACCTGTGTTTTTATAGGCATGAATAATTTGCATAATGTGCAGCTTGTAAGGTGGTGGATCGATTTCTATTGGATACTTGGAATTTGCATCCCAAGATGCCTGTTATACCAAATATTCACCTTCACCAATAAAATATTCCTGAAAAACATTTTGTTCTGTTAATTTTGTCAAGTAATGTATTATTAGTACTGACAGTAGTATAGTAATATAATATAAACTGATATTGACATGTTTGTTGATATGTGTAATAGCACAGAGGTGATGTGCCATGACTCATATACAGTCATTCTTAAGCATTTAGTAAATGTGTGCTGTAAAAGTAAAGAAATTAAATTAACAACTACCCAACATTGGCACACTGATTGAATTGTGTGTTGTTTGCAGTAATGCATGGTTTTGTTCTTGGTTCACAGTTTTATTTTCTCTGCTTATGTTAAGGTTGGTTTATGTACATGGAATATATTTTTGACAAAATTTGAGGTTTGTTCTGATTTACAGTGCAGCCCAAAAGTAAGTGTTTGCTTTTAGATATGAATTCAAAAGAGTTGCGTCTTAACATTAAAAAAATTATGGCACATAAAGTACACTCTTTCAAATACAGGTGAGAGTTAAGATGATAAAAAGGTACTTCCTTCATTAATGTAATTACTGTTATATATTTTGAGGAAGAGACCCTTACAATAATGGTAAAAAAAAAAAAAAAGAAACACATACACATGCACTACTAGAATTCTGTGCAAGCATGCTCTTTTAATTAGAAACACAGTATTTCAGCATAAAGATAGCTGTAAGTTACATGAGAGGAATGTAATAGAAAGAGCTTAATCAGCTAATTGTTAATAATACAGTGCACTTCTGATATGAGATTGGAAATGACCATCTTGAGCAGATGGTAATTAGTGCCAAAAGTAAGAAGTACAAAAATTAAAGTTCACAGATTTGTAAAACAATTATTAATTATAAAATCTTGCTCAAAATTAAAATTATATTACTGATACTAATATGATTAAATAAAGAATGGTAAAAATTTAAAGAACTTTAAAGGAAGATTTCTTGGCTGTAAACACAGGAAATTCAGAATTTCATGTTATATTCAGGAAGTTAGAGGAAAGAAAAAATATTATTAGAACGTTTTAGCAAATAAAATTATTGAATTCTTATTGGAATATAAAGAAAAGAGATGAAATATTGAAGATTTTGGGAAAGACATGTAAAAGTATCAGAAAGGTGGGAAAATTTTTGTAGTTTATTTAAAATTTTCAGTTCAATTGGAAAGAACATAACCAAGTAATAAAAATGTTAAAGGCAAATTTAAAACAAGAAAAGAATATTTGGAATATCTTAAAATTGTGGGGTAAATTTGTGAATTGTTGAATGGTGTTGAGGAAATCACAGAAGAATGAGAAATGATTAAAATGTGGATACTGTCTCCATTGCTGAAGTAGAAAAAGCCATTGGAAATATCAAGTATGGCAATAGTTGCAGATGAAAGTATACCAAAAATGCTGAAACTTAGAGGACAAATAGTGTTGCAGTGGCTACATCCAGAGGTAGTTTTTCAAAGACCAAGTTGCAGAATATTAGAACAAGGTGTTAATTGTACCAATATGTAAGAATGGAAGTAAAGCTGAATATGATAATGGCAGAGGAATTTTACTTCTTAGTGTGCCAGGTAAAGTGTTTTAGAGAAGAGATTCAGAAGTATTGTTAAATTTAAACAGAGAATGCAAGGATCAAATATTTGTAAAAACTGCAGTCATTATCAGCCCACTGCAAGATGGAAGCCTCCTAAACAATTTGTGTTGAGGGAAATAGACCATAATCTGCCACATTGGTCCAGTGCAGGGTTGGCAGATTGACTGTATTTATCTGTTAGGGGCTTGAATCCGGTCTACTTGAATAGTGTGTGCCACTCCACTCCCGCTCCTGATCACTCAGCTACGGAGGCCGTGGACAGATTATAGAAGAGTCGTGGAAACATAACGAAAACTTCTATTTAGGATTTGTTGATCTTGAAAAAACATTACAAAGTACTTTGAAATCTGCTCTTACAAATTTTACAGAAATATGGGACCAAGGATAATCTTTCAAGTGGAATAAAAAGTGTATAAAAATGGGAAATCTGCATTGAAGATTGAAGGAAGCATTGGAAAATGGTTTAATATTAAACTCAGAGTGAGTCAGGGCTGTACATTTTTTTTACTGTACTACTTTTTTTTTATTGTTTTCATGAACTATTTAATAAATAAAATGTAAATTAATGACAAAGTTTAGCATGGGAGATATAAAAATTAGATCATTATTGTATGCTGATATTTTATGGTTTGTAAGATCTTCAAGAATATGTAATAAATTAGATAGTTTTGAAGACTTTGGCATGAAAATTAATTATGCAAAAAGACCAGTTATGATAGCTTGGAGAGACAAGAAATTTAGTATAAATTTCTTGTCTCTCCAAAGAAGTTAAAATGTTTTATATATTTACACACTTTCTTTAATGAAAGTGGAAGATTAGACATGAAAATAAACAAGAGAATTAATAAAATAGGAAATGTAAGAAGTCAGTTAACAAATACATTTCGATAAAAAGAAAAATTATCTGTTAATAATACAATATTTAAGCTATTTTAGTCTATAGAATTGAGAGCTAGGTAAGAAATAAAATTAAATCTTTATTGCATTAAAATAATATGACCCTTCACAGCCAATAGCCAGGGGTTTTTACATCGAAAGCCAAATTAAGGCTAGAGAACTCACATTGAAATTAGGAGTCTCTAGGCTTCTGGTGTAATTTGTCTAAAATGTTACATAATTTGGAGAGAGAATTAAAAGATGAATTATTATGGTAAATTAGACTACTACATAAGTAAAAAGTAAGGTAAAATTATACAAAATTTTGAACAAGGTAACAGCAGATAGTGAACATTTTCCAGCTGAACTTCTGGTGATATCACAGTGTCATAAATCTGCCAAAAATTAGTCTTTAGAAATGAGATTCTAAAAAAAATACCATATTACAAATGAGAAAATAAGGGAAAAACTTTGAATAACTAATGTTCAGCCAAGGTAAGTGAAGCAAACTTCGGTGAAATGGTGATATAGAAAGAATCGGGGGTGGTGGGGAGTTTGTTACCTAAACAGATTTTTGATGCACAAAATCTTTAAAAAAAGTTTCTATAAAGTTCTTTGGAAAGAACATTTTTTTCCATTTAACACAGATTTAAGTTTAAAAAAAAATTCAATTGAATTATAATGCTCTATTCTTTTGAATTACACATTATTATAATTCCTACAATAAATCAAATTTAAAAATGTTTGTAAATGGCAATATATATTGTATTTAATGCAAATATTGAATTTGAATTAACTTATTTCCGTTTTCAGTATATTGAAGCAGCAGATTTAGAGCCAGAAACCAAACAGGAAGAACCAATTCGCTATCACGAAGCATGGCAGCAGCTGTGTAAATCTGAGTAAGCGTTTCCTTGTTGGATTCATGATGATTAACTAATTAACTTCAAATAGCAGAAATAATAGATTTGATTGGTTTTAATTTTCTAAAATTCTCTATCATCTATGCTGAATTTCATAGTAGTTATTAAGAGTTAAAGAAAACTCTTTGAATCTTGATATAACCATGAAAGAGTGATCAGGACATTTAATCTAGCTCCTAACATGTTCCATCAACATTAATCCAGTTTAACACAGTTTTTGAAGTTTGATTGGTTTGCAGCTAACTCAGCTAGTCGCACAGTTTAATACAGATTCTCCACAACTTTTTCACAAACATAAGAAATTAGAGGAAGCATTATTCACTGTGCATTCTTGCTCACACTGCTTTATGACATATAGTTTACTAGTGGCTAGTTTTATGAAATAGTTAAAATAATTAACTGAAGAAGCAAGTGTTTAATGTCAGCGAGATGGATTTTTTTTAAAAGTGGATGGCCATATTATGTTGTTTTAGAATAGGATGGCCACAAAAATATTTATCATCAAGTGATGAACAAAAGGCACCAGGATTAAGGCAGCATAAGATCATGTGTTAGTGATGTTAGAGGAAGGAGGGCAAGTGCTGAGAGAAAGTTTGAGTGTTATGATATGTCATGCTGAAAACTCCAAGGCATTAAATAGTTTTTCAAATAATTTTATTGAAAGTCTGTGAAGAGGGCTTGGATTTCAGGATCAATATATTTTTAATGGTTTTGTGAACAGCGCTACGATGAATTTAAGGACTACTTTAGGAAGGATGTAGATTTACTTGAGCGTGTACAGAGAAGGGCAACAAGATTGGTGAGGGGAATGAAGGGATCCTCTTACCAAGAGAGGCTTAAGTTCTGCAAATTGCAGTGGCTGGAGACTAGGCACCTGCGCGGTGATCTGATTGAGGTATATAAGGCCTTGAATGGGTTGAGCACGCTGAATTCTGATGGGATCCTTCCACTTGTTCAGATTACGAACCTAAGGGGGCATAAATTCAAATTAAGAAAAGACAGATGTAGATGTGCGGAAATTTGCCTTTAGCCAGCGGGTGGTTAATTGAAACGTACCAACTGTGTGGTACTACACTTAAGGTGGTAGAAAATGAAAAAGACCTGGGAGTAATTGTGCAGTCAGATATGAAGTTCTCTGAGCAATGCAGACAGGCTGCCAGGGCAGGTCATGGGGTTTTGTCAATGATATATAGGAATTTTGCTAGCAGGGAAAAGGAGGTGATTATCCCTCTGTATAAGGCAATGGTCAGGCCACGCCTTGAGTACTGCGTACAGGTCTGGAGGCCTCATTTTAGGAAGGATGTAGATTTACTTGAGCGTGTACAGAGAAGGGCAACAAGATTGGTGAGGGGAATGAAGGGATCCTCTTACCAGGAGAGGCTTAAGTTCTGCAAATTGCAGTGGCTGGAGACTAGGCACCTGCGCGGTGATCTGATTGAGGTATATAAGGCCTTGAATGGGTTGAGCACGCTGAATTCTGATGGGATCCTTCCACTTGTTCAGATTACAAACCTAAGGGGGCATAAATTCAAATTAAGAAAAGACAGATGTAGAATAGATGTGCGGAAATTTGCCTTTAGCCAGCGGGTGGTTAATTGCTGGAACAAACTTCCATCTGTTGTTGTGGAAGTTGATAGGTTGAATAAATTTAAGGAGGAACTGGACAGGCATTTGGAGGGAATGGTGTGTTTTTTTTTTTTTGGCTGATGCTGCATAAGCTCATACACTTGCTTTCTTGCATCAAATGCCACTGCTACTACTACTGCAAAGCTGAAAATGTGAATTTCAAGATGATTTTATTAGTGTTTTGATATATCCTGTTATGTTGTGTTGCATCCTGTTATACAAATTTTATTGAAACATGTTAAAATTGTTTTTGCAACCCTCCCCATCCTCACACACAGCCCCAGCATGACTGCAATTCTCCAGCCAGCAGCATATGACCTCAGCATTTATTGCTTATTACTCTAAAAAAATTTCAGAAACTTACTGTGGAACTAATGGTGAAAACAAGGTTACTGTAAAATAGCTTTGGAAGTCTTTCAGTATTAAAAATGCCTTAGACTTCATAGCTGAGACCTGGAATGAGGTGTCTCAATCAAGCAAGAAAAATGGTATATGGAAAAACTGTTCCCTTAGTTCTTGCAGTTTTGAGGTTTTAAATTTGATAATGCGGTGCAGAGAGTTCACCTGCAGTTTATTCAGCTTGCTCAAGAAATTGGCTTTGAAGTGGAGGATGAGGAGGCAGATGTGGAATTGTTGAAGTTGTACAAAGAAAAACTCACAAATCAAGAGTTAATGTGACTACATGAGGAACTTGCACCTAGCTGGTAAGCATCAAGAGGTAAATGTACTTGTATTTCGGGAGAACCTATTCAAGAACTGGGAAAAAATGCTTTGAAATGCAACTTCAGCAATGTCAAAGAAGCCTCAACACTGGAGTTCCAGGTTGCCTACCTGAAACTGCCACTAATCAACTTCATCCATTTTGATTGGAGTATATCAATAGTGCACGAACCTTGGAAACTTTATTTTAAAAGGGTTTTTTTTTTTTTTTTTAATTATGAAAACCCCAAACATGAGAGGTATTAGAACCTATGGTACTTAGTACTGTGCATGGGTTGAAGGTTGAGAAGGTAAAAGAAGATATTTGTTGACTTGAACTTTTGTAGATTGTCAGTTACAGGAAATACATATGAAGGAAGTTTGTTCCAGAAAATGGAAGTTGAATGAATAAATGTCCAGTTAGTTTTGTGAGTACCAAACAACCTATGTTATTTCCACCTTGAGCACTTATAAGGTGACTTTAAAAAAAAATTAAATATAGAAAACCTACAACTATTATTACATTTCTAGAATTTGTGCAGTAAATCCTATTATTATTATATTTTTTTTTTCTGGAGCTATAGCACACCTTTCCACAAACATTTGTGCACTGTACACGGTCAAGTGTTTCCCCTCCCCCACCCATATTGGTTGTTTGGCATGTTTATCATTCTTGTTTGTAATTTTCTGATTCTTTCAGTTTCTTTGCAGCCACTACTTGCTGTGTTCATGAATTTGAATGCCTCTCTACTAATTCTTGTGTTAGTTCAGTATAATATCTTTTTTCTTGATCTTTTTCTTATAATTTCCTTGTATATTTTAAAAACAACTGAATGGACCATCTTCATGATCCAACTTTTATAGAATATTTCCTAGCTATTCAGTCCACGACATCAACTCCATATTTTATGTCATTGAAAATGAACCGCAGTTATAGGTTTCTTTTTGGAATCACCATCAAGAAACAGACGACTGTAGAGCTTAGCAGGAGGATGTTTTTTCTTTTCTTTCTTCATAAATTGTTTACTGGACACTCATCATTAATCAAAAATGGCTGTTTCGTATAGGTCATTCTTTCTTTACTTTTCTTTACTAGTCTGAAGTTTCTAAGTGTTTAGCTAACTTTAGACCAGTAACAGATCAGGTCACCAATGAGCAGGTCCTTAAGAGGGCAAGGACACTACTAACTACAATTGTAAAGAGAAAGACTGTGTACCTCAGGCATATTATGAGAGGCCCACAATGTGACCTGCGGAGACTAATCCTGCAAGGGAAGATTAAAGACGAAGAGCAAAAGGAAGACAGAAAAGGGTGACTTGATAACATCAAAGAATGGACAGGGGGGCTCTTGCGACACAAGAAGTATTTCACAAAGCAAGAGACAGAGTTGTCTGGAAGATGTTGGTCTCCGATTTTCAATTTGAACATGTAACCTGAAGGAGAGACCAGTAAAATTCTGTTGTCACAATTCTTTTTTTTGGTGTAAGGCTCTAAAATTGCACAGTACCATATTTTCAGATATCATCAATCATTTGGTGGCATTTCATCTTTACTTAAATATGGAAAAGCATTCAAAAAGTACTTGAATTATACATAGATCCTTCATCCCCGTTAGGTGTATTGAGACACACACAGGTGATGTGCTAGCACCTAAAGTGTTTTTCTTAAATCCCATCAATGATATGAGGAATTTTTGTGAACTCCCCCCCCCCACTCCCAATATGACTGAGTTAGTTTGTCTTGGGATAAAATTACATGGTGTTATCCCTCAGAAACTGAAGTCTTTCATCCAGTAAATGTACTGAAGGATATATGCAATTACAGGACTGACATACTGACACATCATAGCCTTAGCTGCTTTGCCACTTAGCACACATTAAAACCAATCATCTGATTACTTTGACTTGTATAGCATTTTAGGTTTAGTGGCATGTAACTTAAAATAATGACAAAAACAAAAAAATGTAATTATTTTTTCATCCTCATTGTATTAAATCATCAGTATTGAATGAACTCTTGGAATAGGATTATCAAGTTGAGCACTCCACAAAAATTGTGAGAGGCATGAAGTGCATACTCTACTCTTATTATGCATTGTTTGGAGAGAAGGGGGAGGCACTGTCACAGCTATAGCTTGAAACTTTCATTAAAACATTAAAGAAAGAAGAGAAATCACCTTAAGTTAAAGCTTCAGATGAGGAATTCCCATGTATAATGTTTGAAAAAATATAAAAAGATGCAAACAGCAGTAGTTAAAACTTAATGCTCATGAATTGAATGTAAGTAAACAGTACAATGTATTAAATTTTTGTTTATGTTTTATTGTTGATTGCTTTTTTAAAAGTGAATCACATATAAGAAATACACACAAACAAGAATAGATGCAAAGCATTAACTGAAGTATAGTCATAATAAAGGATACATTTTAAAATTTATCAATTAGGTTAGGATGTTGGAATGCATTTCTTCCTATTTATGTTATTTCTTGTAGAAAATTAGTTGCTGACCAGCACATTTTTTTAAATACAAGAAGATTACAAAATCATCTATACAGTTAAAAGATGTTTTTTTTTTTTTTTTTTTTTTTTTTTGTTTAGTTCTATGAGATGGGCATTGTCTTTTCTTTTGGTATGTCAAAGTTGTTTTATGAGCTATTACAAACATAAAACAACTTATTTGCAATTCCTTAGCTGGTGATTTTTCTTTATGTCTTACATCAGGGTAATGTTTTTCCATGGCAAAAATATCTTCAAAATCTCTCATTCTCTTCATTAATATTAGTAAGCTGGTGGAAAGAAATCTAGATGACAATTGAATGATTCATTAAGGACACACTTTTGAAATACATAATCTTGAGTCCTGTTATCTCCCAGTCTGTTTATATTTTTCAGGCCATCAGATTTTTGATTTGCAGATCATGAAAAATAATGTCCTGTACCTTGTTATCACTAAACCTTGAAAAAAAATTTTTTTTTCTTTTAATTCCTTGAATTTTACCAGGATTCTGCACTGCTTTTATCCATAATGGCCTCATAATCTGAGAAATGCACAGCATTTTGTTTTGATGAATTCCCACTAACTTATTAGTGGTTATAATACAATTTCAATGTCAGCACTATATCCTCAATTGGAAATTATTTTGGCTTTTCTTTCCCCTCCCACATCACTTCCATTGGTCTTAATTATATGAACATTACAATACCAAAATATCTTATCCGTAGTGGTTAATAGTTATTTATTTTAAAAATTTTTCATAACCTTATACATATTAAATTTAAATAAATAAATTTTCTGTTTATACTCCGGGACGACCAAATGGTCAGAGGAGTTCACAAGATAGACAGAATACAAGAAACAGCACTGTATTCAGCAGTCACGGGCTTGAACCCCGGTCACTCAAGGCACGTGTACTTATGCGCCCGCGCATTTGACCACTAGGCTACGGCGGCCTTAAAAGAAGGAATCCAACATAATTCTTGCAATGTGCTAAAAAGCCATTATTCGCACCAGTAAATGCTGTTTGTTTGTCATTTGGTTTTTAGGAGCATTAGCAACTAAGGCCATATTGCTCCGGAGATATGTGGTGGTCATTCCCTGACCTTTCCGCATCCGTATTTGGTGGTCACGGCTCGAACCCTGGTCTAATCAAAACGCGTGTGCTACGCACTGCTGCTCCTGCCCACCTGGCTACGGAGGCGCCCATGGTTGTTCCGTTTTATACCTCAGCCATGGTGGAGAGAATCTCAGGGTAGTCACAGTTAAGAAGTGGTCTGATTCAATTTCATATCCTCTAAAAACTCTTGTCTTGTAAATTTAGGAATGTATAATGCAGTTGTCAATAATTGTATTTGATTTAAATGTTATTATGTTTTTTTAATTTCAACAATCTTAGCCCCTCTGTTCTGAAATAAGATTGTCTTAAGAATACATCACAATTGGAAAAAAATTCACTAAATTGTTTGCACTATTAGGAAAAATTCTATGTATTCCATCCCGCAAACAGACAGACGATCAAATCTTAATTATACATTGTAGATATATTTAGATCTCATCATCTTAGTTCAGTTATAATAGTGCTAACATAAAACAGCATCATTTAGGCCATTTTAACAAATTGATTTGATGCACTGATTGATTCCTAAAATAAACTATGTCTTTATTTTGTATGGGATTCTTTTTCCTTGTAGTTTGTGATTTATGTTATTTTTTGTGCACCTTTAATAAATAAGCTACATTTCTTTCAGTGGTGTTCTTATACCTGGTGGTTTCGGGTCAAGAGGAATTGAAGGTAAAATTGCAGCAATTGAATGGGCAAGAGTGAATAGGAAACCTTTCTTAGGTAAGGAGAATTAAATAGTGCTAGCATCATTTGTTTAGTTAATGTGTATCTGTTGATCCATACATGTACCACATTTCACTTTATTATTTACTTATGCCCTTGTGGTAGCACAGTGGTTAAATCGCTGTTCTCCCACACTATGTGCAAAGGTCTGAGTTCAAACCCTATCAGTGATACTGGTTTTCATGGGCTTTTTACACAGTGTGGCCAAGTTAGTCTCTGATGAGAGTTGCATATTTTTTCCTGCTGAAACTCTGGTTTTCTGTTCAACAAACTGACTAAAGAATGCATGCTTTGGTGTGTAACACACACACCCAAAATATTTTTTTTATTTCATATATCAGAAACACAAATTCATAAGTGCGTACTAAACCAAATGTCAGCCTAGAATGAATTTTTTGTTGTAGAATCTGAAAAAGATTATGAAACTTTCTAAGCAGCATAAAATCTGGAAAAGATAATGCAGTTGCTTTTTGTACTGTGTTGTACTCTTTTTGTAAAGTAATCATAACAAGATACTTGTACTTGCTTGCCCATTCAAGTTGCTTAGAAGGTCCTACTTTTGCTCTCTAATTTCATGCATTTTCCGAAAGAGCATATAAGCCATGTTTCATCATCTTTGCACGTATGTTTTCTCTCAAGTAATGTTAACTGTAGCTTCCTTAACTTTTGCATACAAGTATATTTTGACTGTTTATGGTAGATGATCAATTATGAAATAGTTAATTTTATATAATTAATATTACCGCTGCATTATTTATTTGCTGTTTGAGTAAGTTATTATTTAACTATTTGTATTTTCTCTACACACCTTTTCTCATAATATTTCCTATCATAGGCATTTGCTTGGGTCTCCAGTGTGCAGTCATTGAATTTGCTCGTAATATCATTGGATGGAAAGATGCCAACTCTACAGAAACAGATTCAGATACCCCTCATCCTGTGGTAAGATTAGTTTTTTGTACACATGCATACACACTTCTTATTGTGGTATCATTTTTTTATTGGGGAAATTTTGTTACATACTTTTGAAGTGTACTCTATGCATTTCGGTATGATCTCTATAAGTTGTATTTCTTAATGTGCTGCTCTTTGCAGCACCTAGACAAAGGAACAAAGCCCATATGCTGTGATGAAGTGGTAATGAGATTAGTGCAGCATTCCTGAATACAATTTTAAGTATTTCAGCAGATATATGCCACAAAAAAGTAATGGAGATGTTAGAATAATAACATGTAAAGCAGTGTTATGAATGGTTTACTATTTTAAAGAGGAATACTAGACATTATATTGGATTCAACTTTTTTTTCTGTAGTATGATCAACTATTTTCTTCAAAAGAACTGATAGTTATTTGTTTGATTTGATCATTGGAGTTGTTTCCATTTTCCTCCCTCTGAAATTTTTGCAGAATGAATAGCATATGCATTAACTAACATTTAATGAAGTTGGTTTGTTTTTGAAATGAACATATACTTCTTAAGCAGCAGAACATAATTTTGGGGGGTAGTAGGTGGGGAATCCATCACCCTTCTTCCCTACACTGGCAAGTTGGTACAAAAATTTCAGGATGGAGGAACATGGTACTGCAAGTAATATTGTAAAACTATCCTTTGAAAATGGAACAGAGAAAAGTTTATATTTTATGCTTATAATAAATTAAAAAACAAATATCAAAAGCAGTGTGGGCTAGCTACAGATTTGCACTTCCTTTTTATATAAAGGAACTAGTGTTTGTACACTGAGTGGTCACTTTATTAGGAACACATACACTTTTCATGAAATGGAGCATTCCTTCAGTAGCAGTATCATGTGTTACTCAGTGTGAGAATGGGTAAGATGTAAGATTTAAGTGACTTTGAACATAGCATGGTCAGGTGTCAGCACTAGACATGCCAGTATGAGTATCTTGGAAACTGCAACCCTTCTTTGGTTTTCACATATTACTGTGCCTTGTTTTTTTTTTTTTTGAAATTGATCCAGTAACTAAATAACATTCAGTCAGTGGTGATCCTCTGGCTGTAAATAGTTCATTGGTGCAAAAGGCCAGTGGAGGGCAAGACTTGTGCAGGGAACAGAAAGGTTACAGTCAGTCAAATCGCCACCCATTTTAACAGTGATAACAAAAGAGTTATTTCAGAATGCACAACTCATTTTACCTTGTCACAGATGGGATACTGCAGCTGACAACTGAACTGTTTCACTCTTGTTAGAAAAAACAAAACAAGAAGTATAGCTACAGTGGACTCAGGAACATCAACATTGGAGAAACACATTACCTTGTCTGATGAATCCCAGTTCCTGCTGTTTCAGACTGATGGGAAGACCAGAATATGGTGAGAACAGCATGATTCTGTGGATCCATCTTGCCAGGTGTAAGCAGTGCAGTCAGGCAAGGTGGTGGCAGTGTAATGGTGCATGGAGTGTTTTCATTGAGTGCTTGATCCCATTGGAGCAACCTTTGAATATCACAGGTAATAAAAAAAATAATAAATAATTATTGGTAGTTATATAATTGTATAGCTAGAGCTTAAAGTACTGTTTATTTACTCATAAATTTTTTTTTAGCAAAGGCTTATTTACCAGTACTCACCTCTTAAGATCCGTAATTAAGGTTTAAAATTACTCCATACCATCAGGCATCTCTCATGTGGAGTTATACTTCGCATCTGGGTTGTCATCATTGCAACAACAGGTTACATGCCCACCCACTGATGAGGGGCCAATAAACTTCGAAACGGTGCCATATGGGTGTGGGGTGATGGTATCCGCTGAGAATAAGTAACGATAGTCTTGTCCTACGGTGAAGCATTACTTATTCGATGTAGTGCAATATCATGGTAACTTATTGTGAAGGTATTCACAATATGAGATATACTTAATGATGCAATTCTTAACTGCTTTACTTAAAGTAGTTGACTACGTACCAGAAATGATGCAATTGCACTAGCTTGTACACTGGTTTAAAATCCATAAGAAGTAAAGGTGAAAAGATTAACTACATTAATGAAATAAAATAAGACCCTGCCTTGAGGAAGAAGTGCACTGCTCTTTCCCCTGGTTGTCATCTATAAAAGAAAGAACCGTATAAGGGAAGAACTAGGACGTAGTGTCAGTAACCAAGAGCCTAAACTTGAGACTTGGTTATTGGATAACCAACTGATGATGAAACCATCAAAGGTCTCACATTTAGGCTCTCGGTTACCGACCAAGAGCCTAAATGTTACCGACACTACATCCTGGTCCTTCCTTTTATATGGTTCTTTCTTTTATAGACGACAACTGGGAGAAAGAGCAGTGCACTTCTTCTTCCTCAGGGAAGATTATTTTATTTTTGTCTTATTTTATTTCATCAATGTAGTTAATCTTTTTACCTTTACTTCTTATGAATTTTAAACCTTAATTACAGATCTTAAGAGGTGAGTACTGGTAAATAAGCCTTTGCTAAAAAAAAATTTAATAAGAAATATTGGTATGAACAATTCCATGTAGGCGCTCATAACTATAAGTGTTAATGGGCCAATTTTCATGTTGCCTGGGATGAAAAACCAAAATAACTCACAGGGAAGAGTCCTACACCCTCTGCATGAGATTGAATAACTACAGCCTCAAATGAAGAGAACTTTAGAAATTCTTCCAGTCTGGATTCCTATCTTCTGCCACGGAGATTTTTGCCACTAGTATCTGGAAATTGTTTCCAACCAAATGCATCCATCTGTGATTGTATTCTGTCAACAAGATAATACACCATGTCATTAGGCTAGAACTAGTTTCAAAAACATGAGAGAGAGTTCAGCCTACTGCAATGGCCGATATAGTCATAAAATATCAATCCTAATGAGTACTTGTGGGATGTGGTTAAACAAGCTCTGTGGAATCAAGATCCACAGTCCAGTTTTCAACAACTGTGGGAAGAAATTTAGTCAACATGGACCAGCATTCTTGTGACAGCTTTGACACTTTTTTGAGTCCATCCTATAATGAATCCAGGCTGTTCTGAGGGCTGAAGGGGAAGCCTGCTTACTATTAGATATGCATGGCTAATAAAGTGGCCATCCAGTGTTTACAGAGAGCTTCACAACTGCTCTGCCATCTTTCTGGGTGTGTTTTAGGAGCATTAGCAACTAAGGTCATATTGCTCCGGGGATATGTGGTGGTCATTCCCTGATCTTTCCGTATTTGGTGGTCACGGGCTCGAACCCCGGTCTAATCAAGAAGTGTGTGCTACACACTGCTGCTCCTCCCCACCTGGCTACAGAGGCACCTTCTGGGTGGGGGGTGTGATGATTTGAGAAGTGAATATTGAATAAAAAATATATACACAACGTTGATCCTATTTTCAACTTGTGAGAAGATAAGGATGTGTCACTGGTTTGAAAAATCAATTGTTCCAATCGAGTGCACCAAACATTCACTGAGAATTGACATTGAAAATTGCTTTTAATGGTACTGTGAGGATTTCTGAGCAGTTAGCCTTTGGTAATTATATGAACATTTCTTATTTACAAATGTGATAAATCAGTATATCATGAATACAATTAACAATTGTATTCATGATTTATTGTAAACTTTTCTTACCTTGTGGTTGTGCCAGAATATAAAAGTAGCCGACCGGGCTAGCCGAGTGGGTAAAGTACCTGCCCGGCAACCCAAAGGTCGCGGGTTCGATTCCCGCCTCGGGCTTGGATCAAAGTACTGCAAAAACCTTAGGAGGTGCAATATGGCCACAGAAGCCGATGCGCCAACAACTATCAAAAAAAAAAAAAAAAAAAATATAAAAGTATCAGAGTATTTATCAATAAATAAAAACTTATTTATGTATAAATAAACCCATAGGATATTGGACAAAAAGCAGTTGTAATAGGCAAAAAAAAAAAAAAAGATATAAGGAACTAAAATTTATTTTGAGCTAGACAGAACAGAACAGAAGATTAAAGGAGAATGGGTGACAGAACATTGATGTAAAAATAAATTAAACTGGTTTGTATTTACATATATGCTGTTTGAAATAGGTGGGCTCCTACATATGAAAGTATATAATATGTTTTCAATCATCTGTTTGTTTATGTACAAATTGTATAGAAATATTCAAATAAGTGCTGTCATTTATAGTGTGTTTCCAAGTAGTTGTAGACAGTTTATAATAGAGGGTCAGAATAATAGCTTAAACTGGAAGAACAGCTCTCACCTGTTAGCTTCAGGTTATTCAGTTTGGACTTACAAATTTACTTATTAACTTCTAAACCAAAAATTCATTGACTTTCTGGTTTAGAAGTTGATAAGATTGAATCAGGTAATGCATAAATAGATATAGAGGATATTAACATTAAGAACAGCATGAATGAGCTCTATTTTCTTAATTTTTTTTTTTTTTTTTTTACAGTTTTTTAAAAAAATTCTAATTTGATTTTTGACAGTTTCACTCTAATGTTTAGACAGTCAAATCAGTATAGAACAAATTTAATATTTATGGACAAAGTGTCCATTTTATCAAAATTTTTGTTTCACAAAGAAACGTGCTACTCTTAGCCATGCATGTTAGTATTAGCATTAGTAGAGGCATATGATGCAAAAAAGCAAGCTTATGCAGCATCAGCCAAAAAAAAAAAAAAAACGCTCCCATTTCACCCCTCCGTTCGTTCCAAATACCTGTCCAGCTCAACCTTAAATTTATTTAGGCTATCAACTTCCACAACAAAGGATGGAAGTCTGTTCCACCAACCAACCACTAAAGGCAAACTTCCGCACATCTATCCTACATCTGTCTTTTCTCAATTTGAATTTATGTCCTCTCAGATGATTATTCTGAGCAAGAGGAAGAATCTCATCAGCATTGAGCATGCTCAAACCAGAAGGGTCACCTCTGTTCAACCCTTATGATTGGTGTTTCAAGAACTGACTACCCATAGGCACACATACATATATACAGAATAATCACATATTAACAGGATACATATTAACTCTCTCACATTCACGTGTGAAAGAGTTAATATTACTGATAGGCACTATGTGCCAATACAATATTCTACTATAAAAGTGCATTGATGGCAATAAATAGTCCATAACTACAGCATTCTCCCTTGCATATGCATTTTGTAGTTGTCGGTTAAAAATTTAAGTAATTTGTCACATTAGCATGTTTCTGGCAGAAATTCTCTTCCTTATTAATTTTCTATGGTTAGCTACTCCATCCGTTATTGCATCACAGTTGATATTTTACAGAAAAGTTAAAAGTGCACTTTAATTTTTTTTGGTAGATTTTCAGCAGAACAATGCAAGGAAGCAAAACTTGTGTAGCATTGGTTGTCAAAAAGAATAATAGATGAATGAAATAAAATCTCTTTAGTTTCTATTTTATTTGCTTTTTCTTCACGGTATTTATGTAATCCCTCTTTAAATCTACATAAGCACTCTAACTACAAAACTCTATGGCAACTTGTTTTGGTAGTTAATTAATCTCAATTTAAAGAGAAAAATTTTCTTACATTCAGTCTACAGTTATCTATCTTTAATTCCAAGCTTTGTAGCCTTGTTTACATAATTGTAGAAATATAAAACATTCAGCCATCATTAAGTTTGCTCAGCCCTTTCACGGCTTTAAATGCTTCAATTAAATTGACATGCAGCTTTGTTTACAAAACTTTGTAGCTTGTAGAATGACAAGCCTTAATTGGCTTGTGGAACACCAAACCTCACTTAAGGCCGGGCAGAAAATAAGTATAATGAATATATTGTTCATTTTAAACATCAATTAATGAAATCATTTTAGAGATGACTAGTTGTATTGCACTATCAAGTCTTAATGAATTTGTGTCGAAATTAAATTTTCAGTTTTAATGAGTTATGTTGCAAGTCTTATATTTGTACAGGAATACAAGACATTCCGATTCATATTGTTGGCATATTTGACTACCATGCTTAAGAAAACTTTAAATAGTGTAAAATTATAAATTTTTCCTTATAGGTGATTGACATGCCTGAACATAATACAGGGAAGATGGGAGGGACAATGAGGCTTGGAAAACGGCAGACAGTCTTCACTCAAGATTCAATTCTTCGTAAGTTGAATTATATCTTTGTAAAAAAAAATCTGGAGATTTCTGTACTTTTTTTCCCTCTGAAGATTGCAGTTTTTGAGGATCACATTAGCATTAAGTATATATGGATTTCATTTTAAACATTAAAAACAAATTCCAGTCAAACTATGTCAATACAGAATATACACTGCCCTTCCATTAATATCATGGAAACACCATTCTGTTAAAAATTGGTCACATCCTACTGAACTGCCATGGGTCAAGCACAATTATAAATATGGTTGTAGGCCTTCAATTGTGAATGCAAGACTGCAGTCTACAAAATTAACACTTTCAGTATGGAATGATATTAGGGTGCCACATGAACACTCAGTCTGTACTTGTCATTTTAGTGGCACTGAAGAAGAGTCTGCTGACGAGGCTACTAGAGACGGTCGTGTTCCAAGCCGCTAAGTGGATTTTTCTTATTTATTGATTTGAAATTATTGTTTTTCTAAAACTTTTGATTTAAATTTAGTAGTATAACATTATTTTGTGATTTTCTGATTAACTTGGTGTATTTATTCTTTACTCGGCCTTGTAATTGCATAAAAGTATCGGTAAAGGTTTCCACGTGTTTCAACTCCGTTACCGTTCGTAAATTTCCCGCCATTGTGATACGATAGTTGTATGCCGTACTAGATAGCGTTAGTTGAACTTCGTTAGCAGTTAAATTGTACGTTCAAATAAATACATATAACGACTTAGATTACAAACATAATATAATTAATTATATTTAACATAATTAATAACATAACATAATTAATTATAATTAATTAATAAATTAATAGAATCATGACTCAGACCAGAGCAGCAAAGCAAAAGGCTCAAGCTAATGGAAGCGCTGTGGCTCAGAGCAGAACTGAGGGGGGCAGTTGTCCTCTGACTCACAGCCTTATAAGATGCACTGTTTGCTTGATGTTTGCAGAGCAATCGGGTACGGGACATGATACTGCCAAGGGGGATGTCTTTGTGTGTGCGCGATGCAAGGAGTGTATCGATATCAGGCAACAACTCGGCGTTCTTGTGGGCCTATATGAGAGCTTGAAGGACAGGGTGGATGCCCTCGAAGAAACTAAATTGAGGGGCCCATCAAGCTCTCAGCTGCCCACATCAACGCCAGAGCTTGCACTTGGGCATCGCGTGACACAGAGACAACCCCCAAGGCAGAATGCGCTGGTCCCGAAGGAACTAGTAGTTGTTGGTGACTCTATTGTCAGGGAAACGGGGAACATGCTTTGTAAAAAAGATAGGTGGAACAGGACCAGGGTATGTCTGCCAGGGGCAAAGGTTGATGACGTTGTAGAGCGAATATCATCTTTTAAGGGCACAAAAGGTGATATAGTTGTACACGTTGGCACTAATAATATTAAGAGCAGGAGACCGGCAGAATTACTTAACAAGTACAGGTCACTGTTGAACAAAAGCCGAGAATTAGGGTTGAATTTGAAAGTGTCTGCAATTCTGCCCAGACACGATAGGAGGGAGTATATGATGAGAGCCTTGTCGATCAATTCGGCCCTGGAAAGATTGTGCAAGGCTCAAGGGGTAGAATTTTTTTCAGCCTGGACTGTACTTGTTAACAGGAGAGATTGCTTCTACAGGGATGGGATACACTTAAATAGAAAGGGTGCAAGAATATTTGCTGATGCTATCGAGGCAGTGTTAGGTGGGTCGGAAAACTGCTAGTTTGGGGGGAGACAAAGACCAATAGATTGACAGTAGCCACTGGCAGAGGTGAAAGAGATTCTTGCACTGCTTCTATTAGAATGAGCAGAAGCCTGAAAAACAAGATGCATGGTATTTCAGAGACTGCTGGGAGCCATTGCGGTACAAGTAAACACATGGGTTGTGTTAGGGTAGCTAAGAATAGAAACAGGTGCAGGTATACTTGCGTGTACACCAATGCTAGGAGTTTAGTAAATAAATTTGATGAATTTGAGGTATTGCTCAAAACATCAAAGGCAGATATTGTTGGGATATCAGAGACGTGGTGTCACACAGATATAAGGGATGCAGAACTGCAATTTGAGGAGTACAACGTCTACAGAAAGGATAGACAGGATAGGAAGGGGGGAGGGGTTATGCTATTAGTTAAGAAACACATAAAAACCAAGGAAGTGAAGCCAGTCGACATCGCTGGACAGTGCAGTGTTGAGTCAGTTTGGTGTGACATAAGCATTGGGAGATCAAGATTGAGAGTAGGAGTGTGCTATAGGCCTAATGACTCTGATGAGTATAATAAGGAACTGTACAGGGAAATAGAGTGGGCCAGTAAATCAGAGAGTCTTATAATGGGAGATTTTAATTTCCCAGATATAGACTGGAATTTGGGGGCTGGTTACTCACACACTAGCAGGGCTTTTGTGGATTTATTGGATGATTGTTTTCTACATCAGCATGTTCGGGAGGCAACTAGAGGGAGTAACACTCTTGATTTGATTATCAGCAGTGATTCTTCATGCATTAAGAATCTGCAGATAAATGAACCACTAGGTGGCAGTGATCACAGTGTGCTGAAGTGGGATTTACTCAAAGAGGTAACTACCATTAGGAGTAAAGGGAAGGGTTATTGCTTCCGTAAAGGCGACTACGATGGACTGAGACAGTATTTAAATTCTATACAGTGGGACCAACTGATGATGTTACCAACAGCAAATTCAAAATGGGAAGCATTCAAAGAACTTATCTTGGAAGCTACTAGGCTTTACATACCAACTAAGAAATATTGTTCAAGGTTTAGGCCAAAATGGATGTCAGATGAACTAATGAGGCATATGGTAGAGAAGAAAAATGCATGGGATACTTACAAATTAACACATGACACAGAAGCCTATGATAGATACAAGTTGATATGCAACCAAGTTACAAAGGAGGTTAGGCAGGCGAAGGCAGATTACGAGAAATCCTTGGCAAGGGATGCAAAGAAAAACAGCAAAGAGTTCTTTACTTATGTAAACTCTAGAAGGAAGGGGATGAATCAGATTGGTCCACTTGATATTGATGGGTCAACTGTTGATGATCCTGCTCAGGTAGCTAACAAACTAAATGAATATTTTGCATCGACATTCACACATGAGGAGTTATTCAGCAAGGGGAATGCCAGAGGTGTATTCAACTCTAGCAGTAAGCTACAGAATCTTGAAATAACTGGGAGTAAAGTGGAGGAGAAACTGTTGAAGATAAACACAAGAAAGGCACCCGGGGTGGATGGGATCTATCCAGTTATATTAAAGGAGGCAGCAAAGGAAGTAAGCAAACCCTTAGCCATAATAATGAGAGCTTCCTTGGACTCAGGGGAGGTACCCATAGACTGGAAATGTGCAAATGTGACCCCAATTCACAAAGGAGGATCAAAGGCTGACACAAGTAATTATAGACCTGTGAGCTTGACTTCTGTTCCAGGAAAATTAATGGAGGCACTGGTTAAAGAAGCACTGCAGGATCATTTAGACAAGACTTCAGTTATAGCTCAGACACAGCATGGTTTTGTTAAGGGGAAGTCTTGCCTGACCAACTTGATTGGATACTATGATGCAGTCACAAAAGAACTGGATGCAGGGAATAACTTTGATATTATATACTTGGATCTTAGAAAGGCTTTTGATACTGTTGCACATGGAAGACTGCTACACAAATTGGAGCAGTGTGACATTGGAGGCAAATTGCTGCTATGGATAAAGGGGTGGTTGAGGGGGAGAAGACAGAGAGTGGTAATCAATGGACACTGCTCATCGTGGACTAATGTTATTAGTGGAGTCCCTCAGGGCTCAGTGTTGGGTCCATTATTGTTTTCTGTATTTATAAATGATATTGATGATGGTATATCAAGCTTAATGTCCAAGTTTGCAGATGATACAAAGGTTGGCAGGGTTGTCAAGGACACTACTGACACTATACTGCTGCAACAGGATCTGGAAAGGTTGAGCAGATGGGCTGAGAGGTGGCAAATGAAGTTTAACATTGACAAATGTAAAGTACTACACATGGGAAACAGCAACCCCAGAGCAACGTATCAACTCTGTGGTACTACACTGACAGTGGTAGAGAATGAAAGGGACTTGGGGGTGGTTGTGCAGGCAGATATGAAGTTCTCTGAGCAGTGCAGACGGGCTGCAAGAGTAGCTCATGGAGTATTGTCAATGATATACAGGAATTTTTCCAGCAGGGATAAGGAGGTGATTATTCCATTGTATAAGGCAATGGTCAGGCCACACCTAGAGTACTGTATACAGGTCTGGAGGCCTCATTTCAAGAAGGATGTAGAGCTGCTGGAACGAGTAAAGAGAAGGGCAACGAGATTAGTGAATGGAACAAAGGGGTGCTCTTACGAAGAAAGGCTTAAGTTTTGCAAATTACAGTGTCTGGAGACTAGGCACCAGCGAGGTGATCTGATAGAGGTGTATAAAGCCTTGAATGGTTTAAGCATGCTCAATGCTGATGGGATTCTTCCTCTAGCTCAGAAAAATCACCTGAGAGGGCATAAATTCAAATTGAGGAAAGACAGATGTAGGATAGACGTGCGGAAATTTGCCTTTAGCCAGCGGGTGGTTGGTTGGTGGAACAGACTGCCATCCCTTGTGGTGGAGGTTGATAGCCTAAATAAGTTTAAGGCTCAGCTGGACAGGTATTTTGAACGAACAAAGGGGTGAAGTGGAAGTGGGTTTTTTTTTTTTTTTTTTTTTTGGCTGATGCTGCATAAGCTTGCTTTCTTGCATCAAATGCCTCTACTAATGCTAATGCTAATCCCCAGGTTGATGATGTGATGTGATCTGCAAATGGAAGCAGAATGGTGCTGAAAACATTACAAAACAACATAGAAAACCTCCAAATCTGATGGAATGTGACAGGAGCCCTACAAAGGACTGTCTGCTTAGAATGAAGGTTGACATTGCATCATGCACAGGCCCTTGGTGAGACAATGTGGGCACATGAGAACTAGTTTGGTGTGCAGGACTCACCATGATATGGGTTACCACAGTTGCGCAGCCATCTGCAAGCCATTAATCGTCCTGACTAATGCCAAGATGGTGTAAGGTCTGCTGTTCTTGGACCATAAACCAATGGAAAGCTGTGCTTTAGAGTGACAAGTCATGGTATATGGTCTACCAGCCTGCTGGTCATGCTTGGATGTGGCAAATTCTGGAGAAAGCTACCTACTGGACTGTGTTGTCATGACAGTGACGTTTGGCAGAGGCAGCATTAATAATCTGGTGCTGCTTTTCATGACCACAAAACCACAAATGCTGAAGTCTATCTAGACTTCCTTCACAATGTGTTACCTCTGTGGTACCATGTCGGGCAAGGCTCATATCTCTATCTGCATGACAGTGCTCAGTGTCATACTACTTATGTTGTGACAGACAGGTTTGAAGACATGAGCTTAAAAAAATTGGATGGGCCTCACCTCAATCTTGTAGAAAACCTCTGGGATGAACTAAGATTTGATTAATTATAATGACAGCTTAAAAAAAAGAAGACAATGGTGAATTATATACTCCATAACTTGACCAAGAGATATAGGATACTGCTACAAAGGATTGTAAAGATTACTTTAAAAAAATGGGTTGCTGGTAATGTGTTTGCAATCCCATTGGGGACTATAGGAATTTTTAATAGACTCTTCAGTTCAGCTTATAGCTAGCTGATCGCAGCAAAGAAAGATATTATGGTTGTGTATACAAGACTGTTATGAAAAAGAAACCACTATATATCACAAGAAAAGTAAATGATTCAAAAAAGTAGCATTTACTTGTCTTGTGGTAATCTCTCAGAAAGGTACAACATTGCTATCTGTACACAAAGACACCCCAATATTCAAAAAAAAAAATAAAAATAATAAATCAAAGCAAAACACACACACCCTCAGCAGTGTAAACATACATTTCCCCACCCAAGGAAACTCATCCCACAACCATCAAAGCATGAGAGCCACTTGCCAGTAAAATGAAAACAAAAGACCGGATGTCTTTTGTTTTCATTTTATAGAAACCAAAAAAAAAATAATAAAATAAATAAATGGTGGTAAATGGTGTAAAAAATGCAATTTACCAGCTTTGAGTTATGTTGCAAGTCCTAAGTTTTGTGCAGGAATATGGTATATTTGAGTGTTGCTTTGGTTTGTTATTTTTATGTTACTGTTTTATTTTATTTGAATATTGTGGTGTCTTAGTGTACAGATAGTGATATTACATACTTCTCAGAATGCAGATTCTGAGAAGTATGCAATATCGCAGGAATGCTAATGAGTGTATGTGATGATAGTAGTTGACAGCTGTCTGTTTCATAACACGAGATATCATTTGTCAAACTAGTCCACAAATTACTCTGATGTGCAGGGGCAGTTGCAAATAATATCCAAATTTTTAAGTATTTGAAAAAAAATTTAAAGAATTTGCAGCATAGAAACTATTTTGTTAAGCTTGGGGATTCATATAAACTTTTAGAGCTAAAAGGCAAAGTCTTTAGAACACTTGGTTTAGTTTTAGTATTAGCTGCATGGTGCAAGGAAGTCTCAGGGTTTTGCTGCAAAATAAATAAATAATTAAAAAAGCTCTATTGGTTTTCCTCCTCATGTAGGTACCTATCTGACTGAGTTTTGAATTTTACCAAGTTGTCAGCTTCATTTTCCCATGAGGTAATTTATCCCAATTATTAACAACTTGCTATCTAAAGAAAAACTTCCTATAATCCAGTCTAAACCTCTTTTGTAATTTGAATTTATGTTCCCAAGTCCTGGAATAATTTGTAATTTGTAAATAATAATTTGTAAAGTGAAAATTTCACTTTCATTTGTTTTACAATCCCTTTCTGGAGCTTTATAGACCTCAGTTAGATCCCCACTAAGCAACTAATTACCAATGTAGGTAATTAGGTAGCTTAGAGCTCACACATTTAAACTCTTTCCTTATTTCCTGTCTTTCTACTTGGTCAAGAAGCTAAGTGTATGTTTAATTGTGGTCTCCATACTTGGACACTGTATTCAAAATGTATTATGACTTCTATCTCAACAAGCAATTGTGCAATAAATAATAAATCATCAGTAGGACACAATTGTCTCTTCTTGCCACCTGTCTACACTGCACAAGAAACTTCATCTCTGTTCTTACTTTAATTCCCAGATTCCTTACTTCCTATATTGTTTTTAATTCAGCTCCCCCCCCCAATGGTACGTGTTTTTTTAGATCGGATAGACCCAAACCCAAAATAACTTGTCTTGACCTCACTTGATACCTCCTCCCTAATCATGACAGCACCTGCACATTTTTACATAAAAGAAAAGCAGTGGAAGAAGAAAGGGATTTATGGATTATGGATTTCCTGTCTTTCTACTTGGTCAAGAAGCTAAGTGTATGTTTAATTGTGGTCTCCATACTTGGACACTGTATTCAAAATGTATTATGACTTCTATCTCAACAAGCAATTGTGCAATAAAGGGCAGTGATGAAATTTTTGTGCGGTGTTAGACAGTTGGCAAAAAGGCCCATGGTGTTCTATTGATGATTATTAAACATTTGCTTGTGGAGATAGGGAGGTCATACCCTCTATCTCTTCACTACTTAAGAAAATTAGATACAATAGTACCAATCTTTAGACAATGCCATCTGAAGAGTAAACATTAATCAAAACTGTTGCCTCCTCCCCTGCAGCCATTCTCTGATCCATCTTAGGATCTTACCTGTGATCCCTACATGTTCTAGAGCAGGGATTCTTAACCTTTTGCTTTAAGCGAGCAAGATTTATCAGCTTACAATACTTGCGAGCACCATATATTAAAATATAAATTTTCTTGCTTAAAGATTAAAAATGCATTTTTTTATTAATTTTTTAGCCATATTATGCATACAAGAATTATATTTAGCAATTAAAATTTTTGGGCACTAATATTTATTACCTTATCAGTGTGAACCTTGACTTTTTGAAGAGATGATGCCAAAGCTTTGAAATTAATTTTTCCATTATGAAGAGATAATTGAAAATTTTATTCAAATGTGATGTTAATTGTTCATTAATGAAAAAGCACTTTCACACATGTATGTTGATCCAAACATAGAAAGTACTTTGAACGCTTCTCTTTGTAATAAAGGAAATTTTTTGCAGTCAGAAGAACCCCAGAATTTTAAAATAGTTTTGTGTTGGAAAACTTGTTTCAGAGCTAAAGACGACTGCATACCAACAAGTTCTAACTTGGCAGCTGCAACTTCATTTTTAGTGAAAATTTGTTCCAAGTTAATGATTTCTGTAATTTATTGTTAATTCAAATTTTGGGAGGTGCTCTTTCAAGTGTTCAAATATTTCTTGGAATTGGTCGCTAAGGTCTTTGATTACATTCATTACAAATGATGGGCACTCCCCAGCAGTTTCCTCCAGACATTTTTTAAGATTAGGAAAATGAAGCAAATTTCCTTTTAAAACTTGATTGTGAAACAAGTTTTTCTTCTCAGATACAATAATCTCCTCATATAAAACTATCACAAATTTATTTTTTCTCTGTAGCCTCAAATCTAACTCATTTAAATGGCTGAAGATGTCAACCATGAATGAAAATGTAATCTTGAAATCTTCAGTAAAAATTTCATTAAAGAGGTTTTCTTTATTGCTTTCTATTAGAAAAGCTTTTATTTCTTCAAACACCTCCCAAATTCTGGAGAGTGCCTTTCTACAACTGAGCCAACAAACCTCTGTATGGGTAATAGATCAGAATGTGGTGCTTGAAGATCTTCGAAAAATATTTTTAGAACTTGCTTATTTAGGGATTTAGCAATAAAATGGTTAACATATACATTTTTCCAGTTGTATGATCAGTAAGTGGCAAAATAGCCAAAAAATCTTCTTCATCATGTTGAATCAAACAAGCACATGAGTTGTGATATGCCCGAAACATCAGTTGACTCATCAACTGCCAGTGAAAAAAATACACAACTTTCAATTCTATCTAATAATTCATTGAATGTTACATCTGCCATTTTATGAACTCGATTGAAACTGTATCATTACTTAAAGGAATATTTTTGGTGGAGCTAATCAAGGTAGCTCTGTTTTTCTGGTAAGCTGCTGGCAAACTCTTCTAATGATGACTCTACACAATTTTTTATTATTTCACCACTAGTGTAAGGCAATGAATTCTTTGCAGTTATATTTGATAAAATAAATGAAACTTCATTCACTAACACTTTACTACTATTAGCTTGACCTAAATTTAAAATATTTTTTTCTGTCTTTCAAGTTTATTTTTTTTTCTTCTTGAAATTTAACTTTTCTAATATCACTAAATTTGGGAAAATTCCTATGGCATGTTTGGTAATGTCTTTCACGATTAGACTTCCGATAGTCAGCGAAACACACCTGACACAATAAGCAAATTACACCGGTTCCACTACTATTAACTATTACCAAATAATCATATTCCCAAGAGGACTGAAATGCATACTTTTTAATTTTTGTTTCTTTGCATTTGAAACATGTAGGTTTAAATCGGACGACTGCGAAGGTAGTGTTAATGCATCATTTTTTTCTTTCTCATGTTCGTTTCGGTTTCTTTTTAAAAACTTATCCATTTTTAAAGGGTTTAGTAACTTTAGTTAAATCTGTTAAAAGAAAATACATTTAAGCATTTGCACACAAAATCAAAAGATTTCTTACTATAACACTTTCATTACCTTTATAGTCAGCACTATACATATATGATACATATTGCAGCAGTGCAACTGAGCGTAGCCTGGCAGAAACCTGTTAAAACCAGAAACTGAGAATTGCATGAGGCAGTATCCTTGGTCTATAGCGACACTATGGCAACAATGATCGTACTCTCAACAAAATATTTTATATATATTTTTTTTTTTTTTTTTTTTTTTTTTTTTTTTACTAAATTGAATATTTCCAAGGGAAACATCGATAACAGTGCTTTTTAACTATCAAGTTTGCATCATATGTCATGAATGCAGTGGAGGCAAAACAACTTATAAAGCTGTTTTTGTTTTTCTTTCCAAGATGGTTGGATAGTATCTCTTACAGAAAATTAAATTTTTTGTTAATTCTGTAACAAAACCTGACAAAATGTTGTGTCCTTCACAATTTTAGTTCTGTCTAAATGTCCCTGTATTATACTTTTTATTGTTGTCTTCATGATTTTCTCTGCCACTGAAGTCTGACTGACTAGTTCTGTAGTTACCCACATTGCTCTTAGAACTGTTTGTGTATTAGTGATATGTTGTCACTTCTCCACTCCAAAGGAAACTTTTCTGAGTTTCTGGTGTCCTCAATTAACCTTAATGATTCAGTGCACTCTTTTGCCACCTACCTCAAAATTACTAGGCATATATCAACACCAGGAGTCTTATTTGCCCTTGGTCTCAAAAGTTTTTTTCTGCCTAACAATCTTCTGTAATTTCAGTATCACTAATTTCAATAAGTGACAAGGCTGTGACAGTGTGGCACACTGTCACAGCCTCGCTCTCTCCATGAGGGGTCTTACATCTGTAAAGAGCAACGCAAAATATGTATTCAATCCATCAACAACATAGGCTGGGTTATCCAAGAATTTCCTCCACCCATTATGCAAGGATCTGGTCTGCTTTGCTCTTTTCTTACTTTTATTCAAATGCATGAAAAACTTGTCCCATTCCTTTGCTCTCTTGGGCATCATACTCTAAGATGCAATATAAAACTACATCTCAGAGCACCATGTTTTGATTTACTCAGTTTGATTGCATGCTGTCCAGCTTTAAAAAAAAAAAATAGTATGAGATTATTAAGTTCAAACAGTCTCTAATCAGGAATGCAAAAATTGAAAACAAAGTGATTTAGAATAATTCCTGAAGTCATCATTATTGGTTGCCCAGTTTTATCTTGACAAAAGAAAGCTGTTGCACATGTCTTGATTGCTATTTCCGAAAAAAAATCTTAATACAAAAATTTTTACATATTATCCTAAAGATAACATGTGAAACTGGGGCATAAATTAAATGTGAACTAAATTAAGTAATAATTGTGTAAAGATGTTTATTTAATGTTAAAAACTTGAACTGGATAGTGGCCACCTGAAAGGATTAAAATAATTACAAGGTCAACTGTTTGACTTTTTTTCAGGCCGTCTCTATGGTGATTTTGATTACATTGAGGAAAGACACAGACATCGTT
Source organism: Mastigoproctus giganteus (assembly GCF_048544385.1). Classification (NCBI taxonomy): domain Eukaryota; kingdom Metazoa; phylum Arthropoda; class Arachnida; order Uropygi; family Thelyphonidae; genus Mastigoproctus; species Mastigoproctus giganteus. The sequence goes on along the minus strand of NC_143581.1, from coordinate 219,867,182 downwards.
ATGAAGTAAACCCAGCATTTATACCAGATTTTGAAGCTGCAGGAATGAAATTTGTTGGACAAGATGTGAATGGGGAGAGAATGGAAATCATGGAGTTATCTGGTAATAAGATTTGACTTTCACTATTATAACACTGATTTCAAACCCAAAAATTTATTTATTAAATAATAGACATGATTTTGAAAGAATATGATTCGGTAATGAAATTTCAAAGGAAATCATTCTTTTTTGCTAGGTCATCCATATTTTGTAGGAGTCCAGTACCATCCGGAGTATATTTCCAGGCCTCTGAAGCCATCTCCACCATATCTTGGACTTGTTCTTGCCTCATGTGGAAAGCTAAACTCTTTCTTGGCTCAAGGTTGTCGTCTGTCACCCCGCTCGGCTAGTGAAGTTGAGAGTTCAGATGAGGAAAGTTCTGTTGCTATTGTAAATGGTCACTCTTCGCCTGAGGATGAAACACAGCCAGATCAAAAGAAGGAAGAAAGTTGATTATATTTTATAGTAGGCACTGAAGGACCTTAAGCCATATTTATTTGTGCTTGCTATTTGTATATATTGATATGTACAATTACAGCTTGCAAGCCAGTACAGTTAATGCTGCCAGTGATGTGCCTTTTGGCATTCAGCTAAAATCAAGCTTTAGTCTTCTCATTAAATGGTGTAAAAGAATACAACGAATACTCCAATTTTTTAATTTTTAAGGAAATTATAGAAAAAAATTTGTATGCAACATTTCCAGTTGAATTATTTTGTTCCTTTTAACTGCGAAGGAAGTTTTTATTTTATACAAATGGATGATAAGTTTTTAACCTCTCATCTGATATTCTGCATTTTTTTTGTTCATCATATAATAATCCTTTTCTAAACAAGAAGAAACAAATAGTGAATTTCTTCCTGTATAGAAGACTGTGGGAAAAGTGTTAAAATATTTAACAAACAAAAAATGCACTTGCAAGTTTTCAACTGTTAGATAAGCCCAGACTTTTTTTTTAGGTCCATACCCTTATATATTTATAACTTTATTTTTATATAAAATTTTTCAAATGAAAATGTGAAATAGTATATGATTGAAGGCATGCACTAACTTCCACTAAGAAATCCAGAGGTCACTCTGATTTTCTCCATTTGTGCTTGGTTGATTTTTATGGATTTTGTAATAGTTTCCATTAAATAATGTTTTTATAGAATGTGCTCACAACATTTGAACTGTATATTTTGTTCTAGAATTTATAGAATATTTGTGTAATTTGTTAACTGGAACCTCTTTTCTCTTATTTATTTGTAATATATCATACCATTTTTAATTATTTTTTGAAAAATTTGTTTCCACTAGTAATAGAGATTATTTAATTGTATACATAGCCTTCATAATTATAAACATCCAACTTTAACACACGTTTATAGCTGTGTGATAGAATCTTATGATCATAAGCTATAGCGATTAACAGAAATATCATAGCAGAAGATTTATCTGCCAACTAGTGTATCATCCAGAATTTGTAAAAAAAAAAAAAAAAAAAAAGCAGCAAAAGAAAGCTGTGGCATTTATAAGCTTTTTGGAGATTTATTCCTTTGTGGGAGTGGGACTTCAAATTTGATTGTTATGAATAAACATTCATTGTATCATCCTGTGTATTTTTATTTTATTTTTTTATTTAATGAAATCCTTTCTAATGAATTTAAGGGAGAAGTTTCTAAATGTAAAATTCTCTTTAGCATGGATAAGGTTTTTTCCTGTTTTTATTGTAGGTGTACATAGTGATGTTATCTTTTCACAAGTTAGAGAAGACAATAGAAATATTTTTTTATGTCATTAGGTTTGTATACCACTGCATATCAAACTGACATTCGATCTTGTTTAACGTGAAGGCAAAACAATCATCTCAACCACCATCTTGCTCAGATGGTGGTTGAGAAAACAGTTGTGGTTAAGTGGTTTATAAATTCAGTATTTACTTTTTAACTATCTTATAAAATTAACAGACATCTTAAAAATATATCAAAATTATAGATTTGTCAAAATTTCTTTTGTGTTGTGGAGTTAGAAGTATGCAAGTCTTTTCAAATAATGTCTGTTAACATACAAATTGATAAATTTGTTTTCAGGCACCTCCGTGGGTAGGAGCAGCAGAGCGTAGCACACGCTTCTTGATTAGACCGGGGGTCGGGCCCATGACCACCAAATACGTAGGATGCGAAAAGGTCGGAATGACCACCACATATTCCTGGAACAATATGGCCTTAGTTGCTAATGCTCCTAAAAACCAAATAACAAACACATTTGTTTTCACCAATAATAGAGATCGTTGGTTGTAGCCTTCATTATTACAACTGTGATAGTTATCTTATGATCATAAGCCATAGGAATTAACAGGAAGATAATAGTGGAAAGATTATCTGCATTTCTCAAAAAAAAAAAAAAAATGCAATGAAAGAGCTGTAGCATTTCTTATCTGCGTTTCCAGTTGTAATAAGATGGCAACATGAAAACAGCTTTGAAAATCAGGCGAGGATATCAGATCCTCTCAGCCATTATTCGATTTTTCCAAAAAAATTAAGGAAATTTTTTAGAATCCCCAGACCTTGAAGCTTGAAATTCTGTTAAGTGATAAAAGGGTATACGTAAGTTGTTTGGTTTTTAGGAGCATTAGCAACTAAGGCCATATTGCTCTGGGGATATGCAGTGGTCATTTGCTGACCTTTCCGCATCCTCCGTATTTAGTGGTGACGGGCTCGAACCCCGGTCTAATCAAGAAGCGTGTGCTACGCACTGCTGCTCCTTCCCACCTGGCAACGGAGGCACCAGGTATACGTAAGGTGTTAAATAAAATGTAGAGGATCATACTTATGATAAACAAAACATGCCAAGTTTCCTTTTGCTTTTATTAAGAGCAAGCTTTTTTTTTTAATTTGATTTTTGACTGTTTCATTCCTTTTTTGGGCACCAAAGTCAGAATAAGAACAAATTAATATCCGAATGCATTTTCATTAAAAAAAAAAAAAACACAGCCTTCAAATAGTGTACACCTCAGGCCACTCAATTTGACAAATTGTGTTGCATGTGCGTAGCCTCAAGGCTAATGGTTAATTAACATAATTATGATTTTCCTGATTTTTGTCTAATAGGATACCATTGCTCATTTTTATCCATTATTAACTCCATTTTAAAGCTTCTTCATGTACTAAATCTCACCCAGAATTTCAATGGAATATTTGGCTTAAAATATGACATAGTCACCCCTAATTTATGGCCAAATTGCAATCTGCTAAACAAAGAATGGATTCAACACCTACGACAGAAAATAAAAATATTTATTTCTAAAATATGATAATGATGTACAGAATATGGCAACATATAATCACTTAGTTGTAGCTTAACAAAAAGATCAGTGTTGGAAGTTACAGAAACAATCCATTTAAATAGCCTAGGAAAAAAGAGGATAGAATACAGGAAATATTCCTGAAAATGTCTCTGGCATTATTGAACTGCTGAGTATGCTTTTGTATTCTATCACAGTTACTTTTTTTTTTTTCTTCTTCTCCTCAGAGGGAGGCACTTTTTTCAACGTCATTGGTAAATTTATGTCATAGAACTGCTCCAATTAGGAATAATAATGTGGCCTGTACTGCCATCTGGTGTACTGAAAAAGTACCTGAAATAATTGCATTGAGACTATCAGTAGTTATTTTATTAATGTGAGAAAAGTCTAAATTAGATGTGCATACTGAAATTTTATGACTAAAGAACTTTTAAAATTAAAAGGATATTTTAAAGCTTCAAATTTATTATATTTTGATAAAGAAACATTAAAATTTAAAATTTTTTTAAATTCACTATTTTTGTGAAATTTGTAAAAATATATATACTGTAAATATAAATAGTAGATATAAATACATAAGATATAATATATCTACATAAGATACATATAAATAAATAAGATATAAATATTGCATCTTTAGAGCTTGAGATGCAATATTTTATACCCAAATTTAAAAATAAAATGGATCTTATGGTAAGCTGATCATGGTGAAATTAAAGAGTTGAAAAATTATACTATTTGTTTATCTTATGGCATTTTGGAGTTATCTATCCTGTAATAGCTAAGTTGGGAGGCATATTTAATATTTGTCGTCTACTAGGAATTCTCGTCCATTGCCTCAGAAAAACAGCATGGACCTACTGAGAAAACTCGAGCATTTCTTTTAATTTTTACATCCTGCTAACACTAATACTTTCTACAAGAAATGAATCCAGAGTGATAGAATGACCACATCTTCTGCAAGGTGTATTTTTATATTTTATTGATTTATTAACTATTAGTAGAAGTATTATTAAAAATTATAATTGTTTTGTTGTTTGCACATTTCATTATACAAGGGCCATTTGAATGAAACCATAAAATTGATATGACATCCATGTTAATACAAAAAAAAAATCTTGAAAGGTCACTCATCGAATATATAGACAACACAGTGGCCACATGGCATGAATTGCTTGTATCATTTGGAAGTAGTCTGTTTTCAAGATGGTGGCACAAAGATACAGATGAATTCTGTTATAAAACCCAATTTTGAATGCAGAAGGAATAGAACCTGCAATTTATAACAATGTTAGCTCAATGTGATGTATGTGTGACTCAATAAGTACAAACAACTGAACTTAACAATAGTATTGAAAGTGTTAAGGAGTCTTCTTGATCAGGGAAAGCCCATCATGTCATGTCAACAGCAGTCTGTGTTGATGTGTTGTGGAAGAACTCATAAGGAAATCATGCTGTGCAAGATTAGGGTTGGTTCAGCACATACTGTTAGTGAAAAGGTGAACTGTAGAAAGTATGCCAAGTGGAGTTTTTGGACTTTTAGTACAAGAACTGAAGCCATGGCTGTGTTTTCTGCTTCTGGCATGGTATGAGTGCAAATGAGACACCTTAGAACACATGAAATGACCCTTGGTATGCTATTAGAGAGCAGATGCAAGGGCTAAAAGCTGTAACCCTGTTGGGGTGTTCACTTATGATCTTTCCAAAAACAGCTAGTTGCAACTCTTGAATAACAACTTAGTAAAACTGGTGATGAAATGCATTTCAGAGTACAAATCTATCTTGTTATGGTTTCAGAGTCCACTGTGGACCCAGGAACAAATTTGGAAAATGTGTGGTGTGATGAATCCCAGTTCCTGTTCACACCCATTTTCACAACAGAATATGGTTAAAATGGTATTCCATTGACTCATTCTGCCAGGTGTGCAGGATGGTAATGGTGTGAAGAGTTGTGTACACTATATTCCTTGATACCTGTGGAATACCGTTTGGATGCTATGGGTTATTTGAAAATTGGTTCCTACCAGTTGCCTCCAGAATTGCAGCATAAATATAGGGTATTGCAAAAATATTGGTATAAACGTTTAGGGGAGGTAGGTAACATGTGAATCACATAGGAGCCCATAACTGGAAACGTCACAGGAAAGTAGTAGCAGCAATGACACAAGACAGTAATTAGTGGCAAACATTTATTTGACATAATATCTGGAGTACAAGATGGATGCATTTCATGTTACAACGGATGCTCGAAGGTTCCACCATGAGACGTGATGCATGTGTGACACTGATGCAGCATGGATTGGTGGATACAGTCAAACACCTGGAGTTTCTTTGACAGTATCCATTTCCGTCTCCACAGGTGATTCATACGTGACAGATTTGAGGGCCCCACAGAAAGAAATCAAGGCTCGATAAATCAGGTGAGTGTGGGGGCCAGGCAAAGGGTCCACCATGGCCAGTCCATCAATGTCCAAAATGCTTGTTCAAATGGCCACGAACATACCTTCCATAATGGGCAGGTGCCCCTTCAGGTTGAAACCAAATTTTGCATCTCACATTTGCTGGAACATTGTCAAGTACCCTGGTAGAACTTGTTCAAGAAAGACCGGATATTTAGCGGAGTTCATGTGGGATGGTAACAGGAATGAGCCGACTAAGCAGTCACCGATCATACCTGCCCACACATTTATTGTCAAGCGATGGGGGCACACACTGTGTGGGTTGTGAGCATTGTGCTGATTGAATAAGCCTCATCCGTGAACAAAACATGGCTGGAAAATTCAAGTCTTGTTGAACTCTCCTGGAGAAACCAGTGTACAAAAGCCACACTTGCAGGAAGATCTTGAGGTAGCAGTAACTGAATCCTTTGGACATGAAAGGGGTGTAAGGAATCGTCATGCCAGACACGCTGTACACTGCAACAAGACTACTGAGGCAACGGCACATGTGCTGGTAGTAGGATTATTCTTGACAGCATTCAACACACTTTCTTCCGTGGCGGGAGTTCGTGTCGAACGTGGTCTGCCTGCACTACTCCTGTTACCTCTAAATAACCCATAATCGCACAAATTTTGATGCACACACGCAAACAAATGGTGGTCCCGTACATGTCTATCTGGAAAGCGTTCTCTGTAAATTCGTTGAGTAGCTCATCCATTGCCCTCTGCTAATCCATACTAGGTGCATCAAATTCAAATTATTGTTTTAGGGTTGCCCGTAATTAAATACATGAATCCGTATTTGTGTCTGTAAATTGCGTATGTTCCATGGTCGATTGCCTGTTTTGCTGGACGAAAAAACCCGTTACTGGGGAGAAAAACCTTGCTATCTATGCCTGAGACCGACTAACTCAGCCATGGAGTGAAACTAGGTGCATGTCTGCCAGATCAGTTCGTATATCGATGCATGCTCTTCGTGTGGCGACTACTGCTTGAATGAGTAAACCAGAAATTTTCCCTCTCGCGAACTGATGAACAGCGCCGTCTACCGACTTACGGCGACTTTTCTGGTTATGGGTTCCTATGCGATTCACATTCCTTTAGATGTTACCTACCTCCCCTAAACGTTTGTACCAATATTTTTGAGACACCCTGTATATGTGGCTGGGTTCTTCCAATAGGAATATGTAATGTTATAAGGTAAGAATACATAACTGGTTCTAGGAACATGACTGAATTCAGCCTACTGCAGTAATTGTCTTACACCATTGCAGTATACAGTATAAACTGTGCTGCCACTATTAGGTACACCTACCTAGTAGTGCGTTGAGCCTTCAAAACAGCCTAAATTTGTCTAGATATGGATTGAAAAAGATGCTGAAAACATGCAGGAATGGAGTACCATGCAGACAGGAGTGTGTGTGTCATGCAGTTTCTTGAGATTCAACAGGTGTAGGCTTGCAGCGAACATCCCTTTCCAGCTAATTCCAAAGATATTCAATAGGATTGAGATCCATGGACTGAGTGGGCCACTGCAGGAAAGAAGTCATTGTCATGTTCCTGGGGCCATGGATCTCTGAGGGCCAAACTATTCGACAGAAGTTTGGAGCCGGACCCTTTTTGCACCTGTGGTCAAATGGAAGACTGGATCCATGTCTTACTGTTTTGTCCGCAATATACAAACCATCGAGTATTGCTACTTAATCAGGTTCCAGGTCTAGCTGAGGACAATGTGAAAATACTAGTTGAGAACAAAAGAAACTTTGAGACTTTCCAGACCTTTGCCGAATCGGTCTTTAAGAAAAGACTTCAACTAAGAACTCAAATCCAAAATCAAATATAAATCTGATAGCTGAGAAGTTAATATATATGTTTGTATTCCATTAAACATAAATAGGATGATTTGTAAGATATGTAAATTGAATTGTATTGCTAGGATTTAGAGTTAAAATTCTATTATCTTTTGTACAAATGTAAATATTTACTTCGCTAAGTTTATTGGAGTTTCCAAACTGGCTTGTTTCTGCTGTGGCTTGGTTTTTTTTTTTTTTTTTTTTTTGCTGGTTTCCAGGTTTGGGCAACCTGGAGACGGGATTGCTGGCACCCACCGGTATTGCACTATCTGCAGCCTGGAAAATAAGATGCAGGATATTTCAGAGACTGCTGGGAATCATTGGGGTACAAGTAAACACATGGGTTGTGTTAGGGTAGCTAAGAAAAAGAACAGGTGCATGTATGCTTGTGTGTACACCGATGCTAGGAGTTTAGTAAATAAATTTGATGAATTTGAGGTGTTGCTCAAAACATCAAAGGCAGATATTGTGGGGATTTCAGAGACGTGGTGTCACACAGATATAAGAAATGCAGAACTGGAATTTGGGGAGTACAATGTCTACAGAAAGGATAGACAGGATAGGAAGGGAGGAGGGGTTATGCTATTAGTTAAAAAACACATAAAATCCAAGGAAGTGAAGCCAGTCGACATCGCTGGACAGTGCAGTGTCGAGTCAGTTTGGTGTGACATAAGCATTGGGAGATCAAAATTGAGAGTAGGAGTGTGCTATAGGCCTAATGACTCTGATGAGTATAATAAGAAACTGTTCGGAGAAATAGAGTGGGCCAGTAAATCAGAGAGTCTTATAATGGGGGATTTTAATTTCCCAGATATTGACTGGAATTTGGGGGCTGGTCACTCACACAGTAGCAAGGCTTTTGTTGATTTATTGGATGATTGTTTTCTACATCAGCATGTTCGGGAGGCAACTAGAGGGAGTAATACTCTTGATTTGATTATCAGTAGTGATTCTTCATGCATTAAGAATCTGCAGATAAATGAACCACTTGGTGGCAGTGATCACAGTGTGCTGAAGTGGGAGTTACTCAAAGAGGTAACTACCATTAGGGGTAAAGGGAAGGGGTATTGCTTCCGTAAAGGCGACTACAATGGACTGAGACAGTATTTAAATTCTATACAGTGGGATCAACTGATGATATTGCCAACAGCAAATTCAAAATGGGAAGCATTCAAAGAACTTATCGTGGAAGCTACTAGGCTTTACATACCAACTAAGAAATATTGTTCAAGGTTTAGGCCTAAATGGTTGTCAGATGAACTAATGAGGCATATGGCGGAGAAGAAAAATGCATGGGTTACATACAAATTAACACGTGACACGGACGCCTATGATAGATACAAGTTGATCTGTAACCAAGTTACAAAGGAGGTTAGGCAGGCGAAGGCAGATTACGAGAGATCCCTGGCAAGGGATGCGAAGAAAAACAGCAAAGAGTTCTTTACTTATGTAAACTCTAGAAGGAAGGGGATGAATCAGATTGGTCCACTTGAGATCGATGGGTCAACTGTTGATGACCCTGCTCGGGTAGCTAACAAACTAAATGAATATTTTGCATCGACATTCACACATGAGGAGTTATTCAGCGAGGGGAATGCCAGAGGTGTATTCAACTCTAGCAGTAAGCTAGAGAATCTTGTAATAACTGAGAGCAAAGTGGAGGAGAAATTGTTGAAGATAAACACAAGAAAGGCACCTGGGGTGGATGGGATCTATCCAGTTATATTAAAGGAGGCAGCAAAGGAGGTAAGCAAACCCTTAGCCATAATTATGAGAGCTTCCTTGGACTCAGGGGAGGTACCCATTGACTGGAGATGTGCAAATGTGACCCCAATTCACAAAGGGGGATCAAAGGCTGACACAAGTAATTATAGACCTGTGAGTTTAACTTCTGTTCCCGGAAAATTAATGGAGGCACTGGTGAAAGAAGCACTACAGGATCATCTAGACAAGACTTCAGTTATAGCTAGGACACAGCATGGTTTTGTTAAGGGGAAGTCTTGCCTGACCAATTTGATTGGATACTATGATGCAGTCACAAAAGAACTGGATGCAGGGAATAACTTTGATATTATATACTTGGATCTTAGAAAGGCTTTTGATACTGTTGCACATGGAAGACTGCTGCACAAATTGGAGCAGTGTGGCATTGGAGGCAAGTTGCTGCTATGGATAAAGGGGTGGTTGAGGGGGAGAAGACAGAGAGTGGTAATCAATGGACACTGCTCATCGTGGACTAATGTTATTAGTGGAGTCCCTCAGGGTTCAGTATTGGGGCCTTTATTGTTTTCTGTATTTATAAATGATATTGATGATGGTATATCAGGCTTAATGTCCAAGTTTGCAGACGATACGAAGGTTGGCAGGGTTGTCAAGGACACTACTGACACTATGCTGCTGCAACAGGATTTGGAAAGGTTGAGCAGATGGGCTTCGAGGTGGCAAATGAAGTTTAACATTGACAAATGTAAAGTACTACATATGGGAAACAGCAACCCCAGAGCAACGTATCAACTCTGTGGTACTACACTGACAGTGGTAGAGAATGAAAGGGACCTGGGGTGGTGGTGCAGGCAGATATGAAGTTCTCTGAGCAGTGCAGACGAGCTGCAAGAGTAGCTCATGGTGTATTGTCAATGATATATAGGAATTTTTCTAGCAGGGATAAGGAGGTGATTATTCCCTTGTATAAGGCAATGGGTCAGGCCACACCTAGAGTACTGTATACAGGCCTGGAGGCCTCATTTCAGGAAGGATGTAGAGCTGCTGGAACGAGTACAGAGAAGGGCAACTAGATTGGTGAATGGGACAAAGGGGTTCTCTTACGAAGAAAGGCTTAAGTTTTGCAAATTACAGTGTCTGGAAACTAGGCACCAGCGGGGTGATCTGATAGAGGTGTACAAAGCCTTGAATGGTTTGAGCATGCTCAATGCTGATGGGATTCTTCCTCTAGCTCAGAAAAATCACCTGAGAGGGCATAAATTCAAATTGAGGAAAGACAGATGTAGGATAGATGTGCGGAAATTTGCTTTTAGCCAGCGGGTGGTTGGTGGGTGGAACAGACTTCCATCCCTTGTCGTGGAAGTTGATAGCCTAAATAAGTTTAAGGCTCAGCTGGACAGGTATTTCGAACGAACAGAGGGGTGAAGTGGAAGTGGTTATTTTTATTTATTTATGTTACTTTTTTTTTTTTTTTTTTTGGCTGATGCTGCATAAGCTTGCTTTCTTGCATCAAATGCCTCTACTAATGCTAATGCTAATGCTAATGCTAATCTCCGGTGGGTGCGGGATTTGTGCCCAAGGCACCAAAGGTAATAGTAGACCCAGGCAGGCTGCTTGTGCCTGGGGGCAGGCAGCTGCTGCTTAGGTGTTGGCTGCCCCGTGGTGGCAAGGTGGACGTACACAAGCGATAAAAAGCTTTGCAGAGTTTCTGCACCAACACAGACGTGCAAGGTGGAGATGGGCTAAGGCCTAGGAGCCACCCGTGATACAGGTAAAACACACACACACACACACACGTGTTCGTATATAATACAGTATATATATATATATCCATTATTTTAAATTAAATAAAACATAAGCCAGTAGTATGGCAAAAACTGTAGAGCGAAAATTAACATAAAAATAACCCAAATAAACAATGGAACGAAAAGAAAGAATAGATATAAATAGTAGCCCAGAAACCCTAATAAAATTTCGATCTTTAAATCCAATTAACAAAAACTATACAAATTTTAGGATAATGCCAATTAGTTATTAATTTAGCGGTACCCCCCGAGAGGTACCAGTTCCAAAAGACGTGAAATATCACCCAAAGAGGGTTAAAGGAACTACCAAACGATAACAAAATCAAAATAAACTAAAATAAAATAGACTGACCATCATGCCCCATATCGACAGAGGACCACGAGGCCAATAATGGTCATGGAATCGCTGCATTAAAGATCGAAATTTTATTAGGGTTTCTGGGCTACTGTTTATATCTATTCTTTCTTTTCGTTCGATTGTTTATTTGGGTTATTTTTATGTTAATTTTCGCTCTACAGTTTTTGCCATACTACTGGCTTATGTTTTATTTAATTTAAAATAATGGATGTATTTCAGCTTCATATGGAGGAATTGCATGTCGCTGCCTCTAATGAATGCTTAATTATTTATTCATTTTGTTATAATTTAACTTTATTTAATATAATTCAATGATAGTATATATATATATATACATATATGTATATTTATTTCTTTTTTTATGTGTATAATGAGAATGCTAATGTATATAATATATATATATATCTTCTCTGTAAGTTTTTGTATATGATCTGTAAAGAATTGTGTGTACAAATAAATGGAAAAAAAAAAAAAAATGTCATGTTCCTGGAACCATTCCGTAGTGATTCGAACTTTTTGCACCGGTGCATTATCCTGCTGGAAGTCATCATCTGACTGAGAATAAAGTCAACATGAATGGATGCACTTGGTCAGAAACGATGTTTAAGTACGATATGCATTCGGCTGTGAATCTGGGTATCGATGGATGCAATGTGTGCCAAGAAAATATTCCATACACCATAACGCTGCCCCCAGCACCCTACACAGTAGTTGTCAGACATGACGGGTCCATGGTTTCACGTTTTCGCGAAATTCTGAGCCTTCCATCAATGATTCATCAGTAATTTTGACTTGTCAGACCAAGCAACTGTTTTCCAATCCTGTATAGTCCAGTGCTGGTGTTGCTGTACCCACAGGAGGTGTGCTCTGTTGTCTTTGTTGATAACAAAAGTACGCGATGTGGTCGGTTGTCCATTCGCGACAAAGTGCGACTAGTGGTAAATTGCGACATTTTTTTCTGCTCACCAAGGTTGTATTCTGACGTGATGTGTAACATTGTGGCCCATCTGTTTGCTTGCATAATTCTAGCCATCCTCTGAAAATCAACAAGCGATTTTCTTCCACAGGAGTGCTGCTGAGAGGATGTTTTCTGTTTGTTGCACCATTCTTGATACACCCTTGAAACTGATGCGTGAAAAGTACAGGAGAACTGCTGTTTCAGAGGTGCTTTGTCCAGCACGTGTTGCACCTACTATCTTGCCGCGTTCGACGTCCGTTAGATCACTCCTTTTCCCCATTCTTGCTAGGGTTTGTATGCTTAACTGATACTAGAAAGGTTCTACTGCATCTATATCTGCAACTGTGGTCATGTGATTTGCAATGTGGGACAAGCCATTTGTGTGCACAGCAGGGGTGTACCTAATAAAGTGGCAGCACGGTGTATGTAGTCAAAGTATTGTGTAGGATGGCTGTGAAACTGGTTCAACTCTACTGTGGTAATACAGAACTTCGTAAAATGGCCAGAAATGTGTGATTTTATGTTTATGAGACATGTATTTAGTTATTTTTGACCACTTTGCCACCAGGAAGGTGATGTGGAAAGCCTGATCAGTGTCCATCTACACCACAAAGAGGTGGGCCACAACTAAGCATAACTTGTGGACCTCCCAACTGTGATCCACGATTCATGCCCAGAGTGGGATCATTCAAAAACTATATAAGGAAATCCCATATCTACTGGTGGAGTACAAGACCAGTGGAGCAATCCGGTGAAGGGGAGGAGGGCGGTTGCAAGGATTGGGTAAGGGGAAGAAGAATAGTTTGGTGGATAATGTCAGCATCATCTGTGGTGTGGACTAGAGTTGAAGTTCACTGCATGGGCTGATCCATGAGTAGTTGGATCAATGTATCAGTAGCCAGTATGTGGTCTAAATGCAATCAGTTTTCAGTGAAGGAAGGCCTTGGTAGCAAAGGCGGCTATAAGGTTCTCCCTGAGTTTTGGCTTGCTGGTTATGCGAGGTATAAAATTCCTCTCATCATTGATGGAATTCAATTCATGCCTTTTCAGTGCAGTGTGGGAGGATAACGACTATACTCTGCTGATGGCAGGCTTGTTTGCTTGAGAATCAATCATTAACAGTTATGGATAGACTGATAAAACTCACTGTTCTTTGAAGTTCACTACATAATATACTTTGTTGCCATATTCAGAGGTGACACATTGGTGTAGTTCGGCGAAAGCACTGCGCTAAGGGGAACGATAATATTAAAAAAGAAAAATGTAACAAGAACTAAAGTTGATAATAGATCATTGGTTTGTGAAAGGTGAATTATCAGGTTTGTAAAACACAGACCCAGAATAGCTCTGCCAGATGACTAATTAATACACATGGGTGCTCTCACGTTCCCATTCCAACTTCGAGTTATTGGAGGAAATATTCTCTACAAATGAAAGCACTGGCCCTATGTATAGGTACTACCTATACTATCTGTGCATCTCGTTTCGAACCTCTGCCCATATGATTTATTTGGTTGTGCTGAAGTATAAACAGTATTATTTGTTTTCCATTTTTTCTTAATTGCAATAAGAGAACAACAAAGCCTGAAAATGACACCCTCTGTTTCTAAGATGAACACTCATTTTTTTCAATTTGGCTCCATTATATACATATTTCCAAATCGGAAATAAACCAACTTAGGTTTGAGTGCTTTATTATCTTCAAATAAAATAACAATGTACCTACGCACAATGCCACTCACGAAATATCTAAGGAATCACTTAATTGGTTATAGCAAAAAGAATTTCTACACTCAAGTCAAAGTCACTGACTACCCATTAGGCGATGCACTCACATTACAGTCCACTCATCAACAAACTGTTAGTCTGAAAAATTCGAGGCTTACGTAAATAGTTGTTATCACGAATTATGGGATGAAAAACATACGAATAAGACAGAAGAGACTAATTAGCCTTCAAAATGGCCAACTGCTTCTTGAATTTTTCTCTACTATAATTAAGGGAATGTGAAAACCAAAATGTATACGTGTACTTACATGTAGGAAGGCAGGACTTAGATCTCACCCTTCTAATAGTAAATGGATCTGTAATAAAGTTTAACAGTCATATGTCATGATGGATACTACGAAAAATTACATCAGCAATGCCACAGGTACAATTGCAACTACAGTATTAATAGTATAATCGATAAGCATAATTTCACCATAAAGGCACAAGTGGCTACTCCCAAAGATTATTGTAGTGAAATTAATTCACCACGAACATGCAAAAAATTAATGCTACAGTTAAGGATACTTTATATAATAAATGAAAGAATTGCAATCCCTATAAGGATCTAATTTTAAAACTAATTGAATTTAATAATTTAAAAAGAGGTATATACTTGGCCAGGTACTAGCTGAATACCAAGGTACCCCAATAACCTATTCGTGTTTTGGTATTCAGGTAGGAGAATCGCACTTCACCAAGAATAACCCTTAATGTAGTATTAATTTGAATATCTATTAAATCTAAAGAAATGCAACCACAAAGCCACTACACTCATTGACCAAATAATTAGAAATCTTTTGCAATTGGCATCAACAGATAAATAAATGTAACGTTAGTTGTCACCTGGTATGATCATAAGTTCCTTGTGATCATGCCACTGTCGAAATTAATATTCTTAGTCAATCCGCTCATGGAGGAAGTCAGGTGATCTTTCCGATTTGTTGAAGCACGTTTAGCAGGAGCCACAGTTTTGAAAACAAAGGAAATTACTGGTATGTCGAAAGCAACCACTGAAACGTATACAATGAGTGGAATACGAAAGGAGAATGAACCTCTAATGCGTCAGAAAGTTTTTATTCCAAGAATGAGACCGCAGGAATTTAAAGCGAATTGTATGACAGAATAGAAGGTTCAGTGTGCTGCAGCAAATGACTGAAAAATTCAATTTAAGTAAAGAAAAACCCATTATCAACCGAAATGCGAAGCGGATGTTGAAGAATTTGGGATTTATGAAAGTCATCTTTCTGTAAAAAAAATCAAAATATTCGGCTGTAGTGGTGCTGTCAACGTCAAAACTGGACTATGGGACAGTGGAAAATGATCACGTGGTCTAACATGTCTTGATATACACTTTTTATAGTAAATGTCAGCGTGAAAGTGTGGCATGAAGCCATGTATCCAGACTGTTTCTTGTCCGCCAATAAAGCAGCTGGAGGTGGTATGGACTGGATCCGCTCCTACCATTAGAAGGTAAAATTACAAACCGTCTTCCCCACAATGCTTCATTTTTAACCCGGATTGCGATGGAACCTTTCAAGACGATAATGCGACATTCCTTCGTACAGAAATGTTATCTAAATGATTCCAGGAACATTCCCACAACATCTAGTGTGGATGCTTAATTCTCCAGATCCGAATCGAATTTGGCATGTGTCAGATATGTAGGAAAAGGGAGTTTGGCTTCGGGTTCTCTAGCGACCGCAATACAGCAGGTGGCAAATATCCTGATTGAAGGATGGTCAAATTTGGGACTACACTCTTTGACACCTCACCTAGTGGAATCTTTCCCACCATATAGGCTGTAATTCGGAAAAAGGTAGCCCTACTAGATATTGAATATAAGTTTCTAATTTTTTTGGCCATTGAGTGCATATGGTAAAAACAAATACCACTTTTGCATTCCTTTGTAAATACTTGTGTCGCTACGACCTACCTTCATGCTTCCTGAACTGATAAAATGCTTCGAATCCGGTTCCATCAAACCTGTCATTGGATTTGAAAGTAATACGGAAAAAATCTCCATCTGAGTCAATAACCTTTGGCTTGTTTAACCCACAGTGCCGAGGGATCTTACGATCGACCGTACGAAAGTTGGAGAATTCGAGATAGTCACTGGCAGTTTCACTAGTACACCTAAGAAAATAAAATATCCTATCTGAACCCAGGTTTAATTATTACTAAAATATTGTATTTTCCGAGAATAGTGCACTAAATAGATTATTTGATCATTACCACCGATCTGAACTTTCTGGCATACAAAAGAAACTTCGAAATGACTTTTTAATGATTAGGAGCAACAGTATTAAGATTTTCGGTTTATTCTTTGTATCGACCAACCTTTTCGATAAGAATTCTTTCCTGTGATAGAAGCAATTATAATACTTTTAAAAAAAGAAGTTTTTTCTTGATAAGTAGTAAAAAATATTGAATAGATTGCGACTTTAAAAGTAGGAATGTAAGATTTAATAGTAATTGTTGCTGGCTGCAAATCAAACATCATTTCACTCTTATCGAAAGAAAATAATAGATTGTTGATTTAAAGCGCCCTCTCAGTAAAATGGCCTGGTACAATGAACTAATTTTTTTTTTTTTTTTTTTTTTGCAAAGTTATTTTTCAGTCTGCAGAAATTCATATTTTTAAAATCAAAAGTGTCAATACGGGGGGTGCGTGATAAATTGTTTTTCAATAACATTTCGCATTAAGGAAGAAAGAAAAAAAATCACTTTTCACAAAGGGATGAATGCAGAATTTTAGCGAACGTTTTGTTATGGAAAATATAATTTATTCAAACCATAAAAATATGAATTTTATTTGGTAATAATTTAAAATAACCTAAAATTTTGAAGATTATACACGTCTATTTTAATTAAACAACGTTATTTTTGATACACTAGTGTATATTTTGTTTATTTGACAATTACTAAGAAATACCTTAAGAAATAAGAGAATACGAATATAATTCTAATACTTTACAATCATCAATTTATAATTTATTTAATAATAATAGCAAGGATTTGTTTATTAAAATTATAATTAGTATTATCAATTATGCTGACTTTTTAAAAAGTTAGAAAAAGGTGATAAAAGGAGTCTTACGGTGCTACTCCTTCAACGTCGAAATATGCAAAGGTGATGTGGACCTTCTCGGTATTCTGACCGTAGAAGAAATAGTGACATTCAGTGTCTCGAGGATAGTAACCAGGCCAGTTGGGTGAGGTGAAGGTACCATTGGGTCTCTCTGTGCTGTTGAAGATGAAGCTACATACTGGAGAAAGAAAAGCGAGATTTTATGCTTTGCACAATCACTAATTATTTCATCACGTGCCCAATGTGATTAAGTAAAATCAGGATTATGTTTTAATGTAGGATCGTACAGGATTGTTTTTTTGTAGGATCGTGCAAGGTTTTTTCGTTCTGGGATCACACAGGTTGTGTTTTATTCCACGATTATGCAGAATTGAGTTTAATTCCTGGATTGTGAAGTATATGTTTTGCAGGATTGTGAAGGATGTGTTAACGAAAGATTATACAAGATTTTTAATCCAGGATTATGTTTTAATGTAGGATCGTGCAGGATTGCTTTAATTTAGGATCGCGCAGGAGTGCTTTAATTTAGGATCGCACAGGAGTGTTTTAATGTAAGATCATGCAGACTTGGTTTAATGGTGAATCATACAGGATTGTGTAGAATATGTTAAATTCAGAATTATGCAGGATTATTTCATTGTGGGATCACACAGGATTTTATTCCAGGAGTGCGTTTTAATTCTAGGATTATGCACGATTGTGAGGATGTGTTAATGCAGGATTATTGAGGATTTTTAACCCAGAGTTATGTCTTAATATAGGATCGTGTAAGATTGTTTTAATGTAGGATCGCGCAGGATTATTTTAATGTGGGATTGGGCAAGATTGCTTTAAGGTAGGATCGTTTCGATGTAAGATCTTTCAGTTATTTTAATATGGAATCATACAGAATTGCATTTTATTCCAGGATTATGCAGGACTGCGGAGGATATGTTTAATTCAGGATTATGAAGGATTGTTTCATTGCGGAATTACATTGGATTGCGTTTTATTCGCGATTGTGAAGTATATGTTTAACGCACGGTTATGAAGGATATGTTTTGTAGGATTGTGAGGGATGCGTTAATGCAGGATTATTCAGGATTTTTAACCCACGATTATATCTTAATATAGGATCGTGTAAGATTGTTTTCTGTAGGATCGCGCAGGATTTTTTTAATGTGGGATTGGGCAGGATTGCTTTAATGTAGGATCGTGCAGGATTGTTTTAATATAAGATCTTTCAGTTGTTTTAATATGGAATCAGAAATAAAATTGCATTTTATTCCAGGATTATGCAGGATTGTGGAGGATATGTTTAATTCAGGATTATGCAGGATTTTGAGGATATGTTAAATTCAGGATTATGAAAGATTGTTTAATTGTGGAATCACACTGGATTGTGCTTTATTCCGGGATTATTAAGGAGCGCGTTTTATTCCAGGATTATACACGATCGCGTTTTAATTCCAAGATTAGGCGCGATTGTGAAGTACTGTATATTTAATGCACGGTTGTGAATGATATGTTTTTGCAGCATTATTCAGGATTTTTAACCCACGATTATGTCTTAATATAGGATCTTGTAAGATTGTTTTACTGTAGGATCGTGCAGGATTGTTTTAATGCAAGATCGTGCGGTATTGTTTTAATATGGAATCACACAAAATTGCATTTTATTCCAGGATTATGCAGGATTGTGGAGGATATGTTTAATTCAGGATTATGCAGGATTTTGAGGATATGTTAAATTCAGGATTATGAAAGATTGTTTAATTGTGGAATCACACTGGATTGTGCTTTATTCCGGGATTATTAAGGAGCGCGTTTTATTCCAGGATTATACACGATCGCGTTTTAATTCCAAGATTAGGCGCGATTGTGAAGTACTGTATATTTAATGCACGGTTGTGAATGATATGTTTTTGCAGCATTATTCAGGATTTTTAACCCACGATTATGTCTTAATATAGGATCTTGTAAGATTGTTTTACTGTAGGATCGTGCAGGATTGTTTTAATGCAAGATCGTGCGGTATTGTTTTAATATGGAATCACACAAAATTGCATTTTATTCCAGGATTATACAGCATTTTGAAGGATATTTTTAACTCAGGATTATGCAGGATTGCATAGGATATGTTTAATTCGGCATTGTGGAGGATACGTTTAATTCACGGTTATGCACGATTGTGAGGTAAGTTAAATTCATGATTATGAAGGATATGTCTAATTCAGGATTACGAAGGATATATTTAGTTGAGGATTATGTTTCAGATTTTAAGAAAAAAGGGCCGTGTAATTCCCACAAAGATAAATATAAATATATAACAGCTTTCACATACAGTGTAAGATCTGAAATATTACCTGCCTGTTGGTCCTGCCTTCCTGATGAGATTCCAAAATCTGAAATTTAAAAAAAAAATCGAATTCTAATCAACCGAAATTCGTTTCTAATTTACTTTTTAATGTAGTTAATATAATTAGTAAATTTTTTGAATAATGCTTTTTTTTATTACGATCATATTAATGCGAATTATTTTTAATAACGTTATTTTTTAATAATATTTTTGAATTAACAACATTAATTCCAATTTAAAAATTTTCGTTGTTTAACTACTTTATTAATGTTTCAACTTAATTAAATTAATTAATAAAAAATTACGCAATTTACGAAAAATATTTTAAAACAAAATTTTTTCTATTAAATAAATTTTATGGTAATTAAACTTACTTGAAACGAATCGATAGATGGCGCTGAAGCCAGTGGCAGTCGGTGAAGTGTGGTAGGTTCGGAATTCAACTGTCATGGATGGTCCGTTGGACATAAGTTGGGCAGGAATTTTGTTACCACATAGATTATCGACACGATCTTTAAGCCCATTGATTAAGATGAATACGCTGACTGCATCCTCCCCATCGCACCTGTCAAAAAACAGAAAAATGAAAAATTTAAATTTAATGTTTCCTCACTTGGAAACTTTCCAGTTGCATCGAACGATGGTGACACTTGGCAAGGAACCAAGCGATAGCTGTAGTTCCAATTCTGTACGCCAGATGGCGGAACATGTTTCCTGTCTTCAACTGCGTACACGCAATATTTTCCATTAGTCAGCGTTGCTATTGACAACGAGGTTGCTTACTAACTCCATCTGGTGACAACGCTAAGATCTTCTGAATATTTAATTAATATTTTAACGCTGGATCAAGGGGTTTAACTCTTCACGCGAGATTGTCAAGCTCCTGCAGGATATCATAAATGATAATAAAACTGCAGGAGGCGTAATCAAAGGCGTTAATCTGACACCTAAATCAAAATGAATAAGGAAATTTCTGAATGGCTTTCGGAACTACTTTACCTCTTCGCTAATTAAAATGGCGTAATAATACAAGATTACACAACCATACACGTGTACGATGTTAATCCTCGAGATTACTGTCTATCTTCTACAAAGAAAGGCTCAGTATGGTTAGCATCATTCATCAATTTATGCATCTTAATATGCATAAAAAATGTATTACTTTTAATTAATAAGCTGTGGAACACACTGCGAGATATTCGCCATTAGTTTTAAAAATCAGCTTACGTTGACATTAAAGTAAATTTAGATTTAAATTAATTAAAAATCAATATAATTAATTATTTTAATTTGTCCCTGAAGATGTATGAACTTATGGCATATCGCAGAATACGTTAAGAGTTTGGCAGACGACACGAATATTGACGTCACACTTGGATTAAATTTCGCTGCAACAGCAAGCGCCACCTGCAATCTTTAAAGCTCATATCCCGCTAATGATCAGTTAGAATTATTTGGTTAGGTACTGGGGAGGCGCATTGTCCTGCTGGAAGAGTCCATTTCCCTGTGGGTGCACGATGACCATGAAGGGATGCAGATGGTCTGCAAGGATGGATACGTAACCTGGATCGTTTAGAGATGCATATAGACGTACCAGAGGTTCCAACCTGTGCCATTTGAACACCAGACCATTACCGACCTGTGATGGACTTTGGAGACTCATTGGGGTGGAACATGTTGAGATTATCGGTGAAAAAAACGTAATAAACATAAAATGGCCTAATGGAGAGCCCTGAGGTACTCCTGACTCCACTTTGACAGTAGAAGACGGTTTTAGGTTAAGCAGAACTACTGTAGGTCCATTTCGAATCCCTTATCCTGCCTAAAAGAGGAAAATTTACATTTCTTTCTTACAAAGAGGATTTGACGTCAAACATTGATGGAAAATGATTGTAGATTTTTAATTTCGGGGAATTAAGAAACAGGTGATAATAAAAGCAACACTTTCAGTATTCTGCGATAGCAGAGGACAATGATTATTCGAACCACACAAAATTTCTTACTCTGGATTGGATTGATCACTCCAGTACAGCTGGAACTCGGTGAATATAACCTGCACTCTTTCTTTTCCTCTTCCTTGGAACTGATACATACAGTGGATATTTGCTGGATAAGGAGCAGGAAAATTGGGACTATTGAACGATCCGTTTTTGGCAATGGAACTCATGATTCTTCTATCGCAATTTGGAGTAACTGCAACAAATAAAAGTAGCAGGTAATGGCGAATATCAGAGCACCTAGTTGTTAAAAATAACAAAGAATAATGTTGGTTTCTATTAAGTACACTTACGTTCCAAAAATTAGATTGACACAGTCGAATGGAAAACGCTAGTACAGTAGTACACGTGTTGACCATGGTTCTAGTCCACACCATGCTGTTATTGTATTCCCTCTCTTTTAAACTCCTCTCTGTGGGTGTTCACGTAGTATAAACAGAAAACCAGCCATCCCGAGGGATGGACCATGCTTCAGAGTAGCTGTCTAATTTTTTGGGAAGTGAGTGTACTTATAATAAATTATTTATTAAAAAAAAAAATAAACAGCAGCTCCAATTAAAAATGAATGTTCATTAACTCTTTAAGTCATTGGCGTTGTAGAGAAATATAAAAATTTCCGTTTAAAAGCAACAGAAGGCTGGATTGCGTAAATAATGACTTGGTTGTCAAGGAAACCCATTTGTTTCTTTTCCACCAAGCTTATTTGTATGATTAATCAATTCTTTGGAGAGTTTACAGTTCATTAAGAGTAAGGATACGTATTTTTTTATTATTATTATTATTGTAGATATTTTGTAGCACCAGGTGGCGTGAAAAATATCTCGATTGATAACAATGCCATTCTGTAAAGTTGGAAATTCATTTTAGTCTAGACAGATGAGTTGTTTGTTCGCTGAGTAATTAGACAAGTGTTTGGCAATGAGATTAACATTATTTGATTGTGAACGCACACTCAAACAACTTGGACTTATTGCTTAGTGATGCGTCATAATTATGCGACAGATAATTAGAATTAATCACACTTCTTTTTGTCATCCTAAGCCTCTCTGTGTTTCCAAGTCTTCTTTCTCTTTCGTTTTGATTTCAGTAAGAGGAATGTCAGCTCATTTTCGAAACGCTATGATTGCAATAAGCACCTCTGATCCCCTGATGGATTTGGTAATGATAGTTTATTCTAAAACTCAATTATGTCCATTAGAATTTTATTACTTAACGACCTCTGTCCAAGCATAAAGGGTGGATGGTGTAGACTGTGACGAGACCTTCACATTTCATTTTATTTCCCAATAACTGCCAGACCATTGGCATCGCGATGTCCGAAACAAAGATATCCGAAATCTCCATGACTGCCTCTTCTTCTCTTCAGCTATGTCAACAGATATTGCATCTGGAGGTTAAGCGCCTTGGAAAATCGTCAGTACCTTACCGCGACTCATTCTGCTTCCTGACGATATCTCTGCTACGTTGTGTTCGTGTTTTGTATACATCTCGTTCTCACTTTCACTATACTGGGAATAGTGCCCGAATACTTTTGAACGGGTGGTGTATATATATGTATATACTAAAAACAGCTTTCTTGTTTAGAAAAGTAAGTAACGTTCGCAAGTGTGGAAGCAATTTTTCGTAAAAGAGTTTTTTTTTTGTGATAGCACTCGGTTCTATTGAAAAGCAGGTGGTGGGGGGTGGATAATAAATAAGAACACAACTCCTAGGAGTGCAGACTACAAGGGAATGATGTAATCGATCTTCGGAAATTCTTTAGCAGTTGTTGAAGGAAGCAATTCGGCATCTCCTGTCTTAAAGAAAGCTGGATCCATGATGGCAAGTCATAGATCATAATCGATCCACACAGAGACGCTACTCATACGAAGATGGCTGAGGCAGACGGGATCATAACCCCTCGGAAAGAAGAGGCTTGTCAGAGCGGATAAAAATGGTACGAAAAGTAAAGTGGAATTTTAAAATCCTCGTAAAGGAAAATCTGTCCATAATACTGCCCTAGTTTCGAGTCGACATTTTTTCTATATTTGTAGGCAAAGATATAAACAACAACAACAAAAGAAAATAGCACTTACTTGGTCCCTCTAAATTAGGCAGTGGAATTCTTCCATAATTGTCTGGCTCTGCAATTATTACAAATATTTTAAAAAAAAAATTAGAAATATCTTCATCGAAATACATGATTCACTCAGATTTTCATAAAAACCGGAGTACCCGGAAAAAAACCTACCAGTAGATGGAACGTCTAATCCTATATAAATAGTATCTTCTTGGAAATGAAAAGAAGCCCGAAATCCCTGTCCAGGAAAATGACTTCTACTATTAAAAACTATGAACAAATCAGGTCCAGTAGATACAAATTCTACAAAAGTGTTAATGTTACAGAGCTGGCCAATCACCGGGCTGTATTCGTCTTTCCCATCACGAATAATGATGACGTCAGGACTGGTTAGACAACTGGAAGAAAAGAAAAAGTTTCATTATTTTTTACACGGGAGATTAATTGTTTTATAACAAGTTCTGACGCGTTACAACTTGTTCAGACATGTTACAACTTGTTCTCACTCGTTTTAATTAGTTCTGATTTCACCCACCTGAGGTCGGTGCGCTGGAGACGAACGTGCTCGAATACTACGGTGATTCTTTCATTGTATCTGCCCACGAAATGATAAGAGCACTTGATATTGAGGGGGTAGGAGCTGGGATACTGGGGGGAGTAGAATCTTCCTTTATGGGCTATTCTCGTCCCACTGACGAACTTGAAGTCACAAAGGGTGCCCTCTACAATTTCTCCATCTGTCTGGAAAAGTTCTGAAATCGAAATAGTTTAGAACGTTTAAATTGCTGAGCGAGAAAACTTCCGCGAATAGTGTTTAAGTATTAACATATTTCTCGAGCAAATATCAAAAAAAGTACGTTGCCATAGTAACCATTGCCATAGAAACCATCAGAGCGCATTTATGGATTTTTTTTCCATTGACGAATTGCCAAGTTATATATTTTAAGTTTTCTTAATATTCGCATTTTATTCTCGCTATTTTTTGCCACCTACAGCCCCCCCTCCTTCCAAATGAGTAAAGTTAGGGACATTATATATATACCCTTAAGTATGATATTCAAATTTATTCTATACTTTCTTTCGGCCTGCCTAAAGGGGCTCACTTTCTTAGAGGAGAGGGAAACTGTCTCTAAGCTTAACTTTCTGGTTGTTCGTTCGTGTGTGGGCTGTGTTTTTAAGAACTTTTTCTCAGATTGCTGGACTTTTTTTTTTTTTTTTTTCTTTTCGACAAATAACGCTGTAGCCAAGAAACTAGGTCAAGTATATGGCTGACATCCACTGGTAAATGGTGATTTTCTTTTTCTTGTTTAAGAGAGAGTACTTTTCTTTCACAAAATAGTAAAGTACATGTAAAAAGATTAGTGCACTCTGGAAGTCATCTAAAATGGACACGAAAGATATATTTTACCGTATTGTTCTGTTCTCCATCATTAGTAAAATTCAAACTAGTACGTAAATTTTCGATTTTTCTGAATCTAATTTCTAAATTACATCAGGTAAGAAAGTATGAACTAGTAAAGAACATTGCAATTTACGCTTCGTGTGAGAAACGATATTTTTTTAATTAACGTTAACGTTTCGAGGATAATTGAACTTCGCCTTCCTCAGAGGGGATTAAAGTATTCGGAATATGCTAGAGTTACAGAGTATTTAATGAAAGAAGGCTATGATTAAATTTTGTTAAATGATCTGCACGTGTTTGTTGAGCATTAAACTGTAATATTCTTTTTACTACTTAATTTTTACGAACCTCGTTAATCCGAATAATACTTAACCCAAAATTTTGATCTGTACTTAATATTTTTCGTACATGCAGGGTTCAGAATTTTATGTCATACATTTTATAGTGGATTCTTAACAAAAAGAAGAATCGAAAACGTTCTTAAGAGTTCGTTTTTTGAAAATAGCATTTTTTTTTTAAGAAAACCGTGTAAAAATTTCGTGACGTCACTTTCGGTTCAAAGAAATGGATGCAAAAAATGGCACGATTATGTTCAAGTATACTAAATAAACATAAATCACTCATGATACAATAGAAGAAACTCCTAAAAACAATTTCGATCCCTTTTGCCATCAATAACTAGAGAGAGAGAGAGAGGGGGGGGGCAAAGACAGATAGAGAGATAGAAAGAAAGAGAGAGACAAAGATAAACAGAGAGAAAGCGAGAGACAGACAAACAGAGACAATAACAAACAGAAAGAGAGAAAAAAGAGCTACAAAGTGAAAACGACAGAGGAAGAGAGAGAGAAAGAAAGAAAAAACGACAGAGAGAAAGAGAGAGCGACAGCGAAAGAAAAAGGAGATGAAGAGAGAGAGAGAGAGAGAGGCAAAGACAGATAGAAAGATAGAAAGAAAGAGAGACAAAGATAAACAGAGAGAAAGCGAGACAGACAAACAGAGAGAAAAACAAACGGAAAGAGAGAGAAAGAGATAGAAAGTGAAAGCGATAGAGAAAGAAAGAAAGAAAAAACGGCATAGAGAAAGAGAGAACGACAGCAAAAGAAAAACAAGATGAAGAGAATAGAAGAGAAAGAGAGAGAGAGAGGTAAACAGAGAGAAAGCGAGAGATAGGCAAACAAAAAGAGAGAGAAAGAGATAGAAAATGAAAGCGACAGAAAAAGAAGGAAAAAAAACAACAGAGAGAAAGAGAGCGCGACAGCGAAAAAAAAAACGAGATGAAAAGAATAAAAGAGAGAGAGAGGAGCGAAAGAGAGGAGGTTCATTAAGGGAAACATAAAGGGAAATAGAGAAAGAGATGGTGAGAATGAAAAAGTGACAGAGGGAGAGAGACAAATGAACAGACAGCCAAATACGGAGAGAGAGAGAGAGAGAGACAATGAAAGAAAGAAAAACAGAATGAAAAGAGAAAGAGAGACAGAAAGAAAGAAAGAGAAGAGAGAGAGTAAGAAAGAGAGACAGAAAGTAAGAAAGAGAAAAAGAGACAAAGGGAGAGAAAGAAACAGAGAGACGGAAAGAACGAACGAAAGAGTGACAGAAGAAAGAAAAAGGGTAGAGAAGAGGAGAGCAAGCAAGAGGAGATGCACAGAGAAAGAAAGAGAGACAGACAGACAGAGGCAAATACATATATAGAGAGAGAGACAGAAAGAAAGAGAGAGAGAGAGAGAGCGAGAGAGAGAGAGAGAGGAGCGAAAGATCGAAGGAGATTCACATAGAGAGAAATAGAAAGTGAAAAAAACACACGCATTTAATGTGAGAAAGAAAGAGAGAGAGACATTGAAAGAAAAACAAAAGGGAATGAAAAAGAGAAAGAGAGATAGAACGAAAGAGGAAAGACAGAGAGAAAGAGATAGAGAGAGCGAAAGAAAGAAAGATGGGATAAAGAAACGACAGTGAAAGAGACAAAGAGAGAGAAAGAGAAAGAGAGAGACGGAAAGAACAAACGAAAAAGTCAGGGAAGAAAGTTAGAGGAGATGCATAGAGAGAGAGAGAGAGAGAGAGTGAACGAAACTGAGAGAGGGAGAGAAAGAAAAAGAGAGAATGTAAAGCAGAGAGAGAGAGAGAGATCTTAATTGGTACAGATAAAAACTTATAATTATTTATTCTTTTAATTTTGATAAACAGAAAATTAAAGAATTTTTTAAGAAATTACTTTTCTTAATGAAGCGGAAGGTGCCTCTGAAGCCGGTGCTGTTGCTCGAGTGCCAGTCGGAGTGGAACTGGAACACCAGGCCCGAACTCGATGAGTAATACGTCTGCTCGATATCCGATATTCTGCCACAGATAACGGCGTTCCACTGGGTCAGCTCGTTCACGGACGGCTCCTCCACGTGAAGGTACAACTTCACAAAGTCGCCGTAAATACACCTGGTGGTCGGGAGGCACGGCAAAAAGAAAAGTTGACCTTTATTAAATGTACTTCTTAAGAGAGAGAGAAAAAATCAATAAATTTGAAGCGCACAAATGCTATACAAGGCGGTAACAATTAAACTTCTCTTAATCTTCGTGGAAAACGTAGTTACAAAATTCACCACCAGGGGTATAAATGAGAGGTAGTACATTTTCATAGTCGTTTATAAGCGATTTGTGATATTTCCACATAACGCTCACTAAGGAAACATTCCCCTAGCGGCCACTTTTGAAATTAATTTTTGTTTTGCATAATTATCGTCAGCATCGTTTCCTTAATAGGTGAACTTTAATTATTGCCACCGTGTACATAAAGTCATAAATCGTTAATTGAAATTTCTAATAACCGGAAATTTTTCCGGTCAGATCGTTCTATAAATTTTGCACCCGATTATTCGGACATTCGATAATCCGACTGTCCGTTAAATGTAATTTATTTATTTTTTTTTCTCTAGATGGAAATATTTATGTTAATGAGAATTTTCACTTACTCTAATTTCGTCTTTTGGACATCAAACTCGTCAAATGTGACCTCGATGATCTCGTCGCTTCTCGCAATGAAGGTGTAGAGCAGACAATCGAGATTAGGTTCATAAGGATGAGGCCAGTTGGGAGAAGTAAAGATTCCATAGTCTTTGCCAAAGGTACTATCATAGATAATGCACTCACAGCCTGCGGTATGATAGGAAAAATCCTAAGGTACAATAACAGGATTATTTTACTGCACTTAGGAGTATTTTAATTAATCATTAAGGTACTTAAGACACACACATTTAAAGCACGCGTACTTTCATTTACTTCACGATTTTATAATATTCTCGCAAAAGTATTTTCTTTACTTAGTGCCCTAATATTTTTGAGAGGATAGTATATATGCATGTTTCTGTAAGAAAAATAATCATTTTTATATACAAATACCAAATGAAAATTTGATTATTTATAGGGTGGGGGGGGTGTTTAGGTTGACAGAGGACGTTTCTGGCAGTTGTTTAACGATATATTTGCGACGTTTATATAAACAAGCGACGTTTATATAAACAAGCGACGTGACCTTTTTCGAATATGAATATGATAGTGCTTGCTAGTGTCGTCCAAAGAGGCACGAATAGTCTATGTTGATAGAGTGCGCATGCCCAATATGGGGATGACAGAAATATGGCTCGAACTCGAGAAAATTGATTTAATCCTGATAAGTCGAATTTTTTAACTTTTAATGCTAAAACTCGATGTTTGCGCGATATTAGTAAAATTAATTAGCGGCATTCTATCTTGCCATGAGCAGATAAAGAGTTAGACAGACCAATTCAGGATAGACAGATAGGTAAATAGATAGAGAGATAACTCACCTGCATTAACACCATGAACTGTAATAAACAACGAAAGATGGACGCATGCTATTAAAGTCGTGGCTTCTGTCTGCAAAGAGAATCAAGGTTAAAAATAATAGTAAGAAAAAAATATTTAAAATAAAGAAGAGATGACGTATTCATCGGGGATAAAAAAAAAAAAGAGCGCATGCGTGGTATATTACCTGTAGGCTGCAATACATCTCCGACAGATTCATCCATTTATCCAAATCATCTGAACCGGAAGTTGACCACAGCTGAGATTATGACTTCCGGTTTCGAGTAACGCAGTTGATCTCCCTACTGAGGGCGTTTATTAGGGGACCTGTAAAGAGAAAAGGGACACGTGCAATGGCACAATCGCCGGCGACGACATATTTTCGTTTATTTGTTAATGGCGTCTGCTAATGAGCGGGGGGTGTGGACGGATAATGGCTTCTCGAGTAGAATTCACACCGTCTTTCTCTCATTACCTAAGGAACGCATTAAGGGCCTTACAACGGGCCCGATGTAATGGCCGTGTTGTGTAATAAAGCGAGTCGCAGTTTGGACTCGCTAATCTGGGTCAGCGCCATCAGACAGACGCTTCTCCGCTGTTCTGCATCAGGGCCGGCGAAACTTTGTGCCAACTGTAAACAATGATTTGTCGCGCGACCAATTAGTGGCGCAGCAAGATGGGGGCAGGACGCTGTGTGACGTAGGAGTGGCGCCAATTGTTGTGTTTCGCGTGCCTTTGCGCGGTAATGCCCACCCCGAAAGAGAGACAATGCGATGAATATGGATTTTTGAACTACCACAAATCACAGCTCGGAGGGAGCGATTAAAAAAGAGAGAGAGATAAGATAAGAATGAGTTCTTTTTCTTTCTTTCCTGGATTTTGAACAAACGGCTGTTTTGTTTATTTAATTGGAATTACGTTCATCGATTAGTAAAGAATGATGAAGAGGCTGCAAGTAAACGAGAAAGGTCAAGGAGAGAGAGAGAGAGAGAGAGAGAGAGAGAGAGAGAGAGAGAGAGAGAGAGAGAGAGAGAGAGTACACGAAATAAATACCCAATGTGAAAGACAAAATTGGAAAACTGAGACGGAGAAAAAGGGAAAGAGAGGAAATGAAAGAGTGAAAGATGGAGCGAGAATGCAAGAGTGAAGAAGAATGAGAGAAAACGAATGAGTGAAGCAGAAAGAGAATGAAAGTGTGGGACAAAGTAAAAGATAGTGATTGAAAGAGTGAGAAAGAGGGAGAATTAAAGGACGAAGAAGAGAGTTAGAAAGAGAGGGAGAGAAAGAATGAAAGGATGAGAGAGAGAGAGAGAGAGAGAGAAAGAAAGGGTTGAAAGAAAGAGGGAGAATGGAGTGAGAAAGAGATAAAGAGAGAGAGAGAGAGAGAGAGAGGGGGGAGAGAATGAAAGGGTGGGAGAAAGAGGGAGAATGGAGAGAGAGAGGGAGAGAGAGAGAGAGAATGAAAGGGTGGAAGAAAGAGGGAGAATGGAGTGAGAAAGAGATAAAGAGAGAAAGAGAGAGGGGGGAGAGAATGAAAGGGTGGAAGAAAGAGGGAGAATGGAGTGAGAAAGAGATAAAGAGAGAGAATGAAAGGATAAGAGAGAGACAGAATGCAAGGATGGGAAGAGAATGGAGTGAGAAAGAGGGAAAGAGAGAGAATTAAAGGGTGAAGAAAGAGGGAGAATGGAGTGAGAAAGAGATAAAGAGAGAGAGAGAGAGGGGGGAGAGAATGAAAGGGTGGGAGAAAGAGGGAGAATGGAGAGAGAGAGAGAGAGAATGAAAGGGTGGAAGAAAGAGGGAGAATGGAGTGAGAAAGAGATAAAGAGAGAGAGAGAGAGAGAGAGAGGGGGGGAGAGAATGAAAGGGTGGGAGAAAGAGGGAGAATGGAGAGAGAGAGAGAGAGAGAGAGAGAGAATGAAAGGGTGGAAGAAAGAGGGAGAATGGAGTGAGAAAGAGATAAAGAGAGAGAATGAAAGGATGAGAGAGAGACAGAATGCAAGGATGGGAAGAGAATGGAGTGAGAAAGAGGGAAAGAGAGAGAATTAAAGGGTGAAGAAAGAGGGAGAATGGAGTGAGAAAGAGATAAAGAGAGAGAGAGAGAGGGGGGATAGAATGAAAGGGTGGGAGAAAGAGGGAGAATGGAGAGAGAGAGAGAGAGAGAGAGAGAATGAAAGGGTGGAAGAAAGAGGGAGAATGGAGTGAGAAAGAGATAAAGAGAGAGAATGAAAGGATAAGAGAGAGACAGAATGCAAGGATGGGAAGAGAATGGAGTGAGAAAGAGGGAAAGAGAGAGAATTAAAGGGTGAAGAAAGAGGGAGAATGGAGTGAGAAAGAGATAAAGAGAGAGAATGAAAGGATAAGAGCGAGACAGAATGCAAGGATGGGAAGAGAATGGAGTGAGAAAGAGGGAAAGAGAGAGAATTAAAGGGTGAAGAAAGAGGGAGAATGGAGTGAGAAAGAGATAAAGAGAGAGAGAGAGAGAGAGGGGGGAGAGAATGAAAGGGTGGGAGAAAGAGGGAGAATGGAGAGAGAGAGAGAGAGAGAGAATGAAAGGGTGGAAGAAAGAGGGAGAATGGAGTGAGAAAGAGATAAAGAGAGAGAGAGAGAGAGAATGAAAGGGTGGAAGAAAGAGGGAGAATGGAGTGAGAAAGAGATAAAGAGAGAGAATGAAAGGATAAGAGAGAGACAGAATGCAAGGATGGGAAGAGAATGGAGTGAGAAAGAGGGAAAGAGAGAGAATTAAAGGGTGAAGAAAGAGGGAGAATGGAGTGAGAAAGAGATAAAGAGAGAGAGAGAGGGGGGGATAGAATGAAAGGGTGGGAGAAAGAGGGAGAATGGAGAGAGAGAGAGAGAGAGAGAGAGAGAGAGAGAATGAAAGGGTGGAAGAAAGAGGGAGAATGGAGTGAGAAAGAGATAAAGAGAGAGAATGAAAGGATAAGAGAGAGACAGAATGCAAGGATGGGAAGAGAATGGAGTGAGAAAGAGGGAAAGAGAGAGAATTAAAGGGTGAAGAAAGAGGGAGAATGGAGTGAGAAAGAGATAAAGAGGGAGGGAAAGAGAGAGAATGAAGGAATGAGAAAGAGAGAAAATTAAAGTGAGAAAAGACACAGAAAGAATGAAGAGTGGGGAAGAGAGACAAAGAGAGAATGAAGAGTGAGAAGAAGAGAGAGAATAAAAGAGCGTGGAAGAGAGAAGTAGATAATGAAAGAATGAGAAAGTGAACAAGAGAGAATAAAAGAGCGAGTAAGAGAGAAAGAGAAGGAAAGAGTGAAAGAGAGACAGGGACAATGAAAGAATGTGAGAGAGAGTGAAAAAGTGAAACGAAGAGAGGAAATGAAAAAGGAAGTGAGAGAGAGTGAAAGAGTAGAATAGAAAGAGAGAGAGAGAGAGATGATGGGAAAGGAAGAGAGGATAAAGAAAGAGGAAGAGAGAGAAAACGAAAGTAAGAAAGTGGCAGAGAGAGAGAGAGCGAGGGTATGTGTGAGAGGCAAAGTGAGAAAGAACAACAGAAAGACAGAGAAGAAATGATAAGAAATTAAAAAGGAGAGAACGAGAAAAGCAATACATAATTAAATGGAGGGCGATTCCTTTCTGCTTCGAGTGGAAGGCGTGCGTCTGTGAGATGCCTTGGCACACATGCACGCGCCATTCTTCATCGGGGCGCACATTCCCTTCGTATCCTTCCCTTCGCAATATCCAGTTATTGGTATTGGTGGGGGAGGGGGGTAAAAGGAAGTGCCCTACTCTTTATTAATGGTGGAAACGCAAAACAAGTGTCTTTCGGGGTTCTTCCTGACGTGTTCCAAGTACGAATCGACGTTTTCATTTGCCATTATACGAACGCCATGCCTGCCTTCTTTCGGATGAAACGGAAAGTTAACTCACCGCGGTTTAGTATTTCGAAAATAGGTGGCGTTAGTGAACAAAGCCGGGTTCTTTGTCCAGCACACAATGATTGGGTCGCGCTCATTATGTATTGCTAAGGAACAATATGACTATGCAAAACGTTTATACACTGCCCTACCAAAAGTGTACGGATATCATCACGTTTGGAAAACCACGATCTTTCTTTGTTGAATTCATTTTGTACTATTCTGCGTACGATATTTACTCTTTATTTATTTATTTATTTATTTATTCACTCTTTCAATTTATTCGACATCGGTTCGATCTACGCTACAATTCCCATTAGCATTTCTATTTTGTTTTATATTTCAAACTGCCACGCGCGCAGTGCCATTTATCGGTCGTTAGGCTGCCCATGAATGCTAAAGCAATGCATTCGACCATCTGACCTTGAACAGGTGATCAAATCCCACGGCAGTTTTTCGAGCCCATCACGTGGTTAACCTTAAAACATCCATCGACTAGGGCCCTGCCTCCGCTTCTTCCGAAACTACCTTATAACATGCGAAAATGGTATCAAACGACAGAATCTAACAAAATACACTTCATTCTTTCTTTGAAAAGACAATAATTTAGGAAAAAACAGAAAGTATAAATTTTTATTCTTTCGTTTTTTGCTTTGGATTTGATATTGAACTAAAACTGTATTAAAATTGAAAAATCAACCATTATGAAATACTATTATTGATTAATTTAATTATTAATTTTTCTTAATATTATTTTTTATAAATTAAAAAAATATAAAAGAATTTTTTTATGAAATATATATCAAATTGCGATGTTAATACAGTGGACCTGAATTCAACAAAAAAATTTATAAATATATTATTGTTTATAAAGTTTCTATTTATTAAAAATTTTGTTCTTTTCTACAATATTTTCTAAATAATATTTAAATTAAAAAAAAGTATTAATTTTTGCGCATACTTCGATACAAACGTTTAAAAATCGATAAGATATTTTTAAAAAATATGAAATCACAATATTAGGATATTGAAATTTTCACAAAATAAAAACTTCAAATTAATTTTATTTAAAGTTTATGAATAGCATCATTTTCCATCAATTATTATAAATTAAAAAGCATGTATTTTTAAAATTAATTCATATTTATAAATTTAACTGAACCCAACAAAAACATTTTATAAAACAATAGTTAGATATTATAAAAATTTATTAATTTTGCGTCTTTTACGAAGTTAAAAATGATAAAAAATTTAAAATATTAAATTTTTAACAAATTAAGATATTAATATTTTAATGAAAATTATTAATAAAATTTAAAATTTATTAATAATTCTGCCATGTTGTAGCCAGCATCACATAGCAAACTTATTTTAGTAAAACGTATTTAAAATTTAAATTTCAAATTTCACTTTTATTTTTAAAATTATTATATAAGCATTAATATTCGGACATTAGTTCAATTATGGATATATATTAATTCTGATATCCATGGAGCAGACCTTTATTAAACAATAAAATTGTATTAGGTTATTCTTTAAAAATTTTATTTATTAAAGTTTTAGCTATTTTCTTATAAATGTTCAAATAATTAAAATCAAAAATATTTAATAAATATATTTATTTCTAATTAATAATTGTATGTTTAAATTAATAACGAATTAAATATCGATAAAAATTTTAAATTATTTAAATTTTAAAAACAAAGATAAAGAAATTTTCACAAATTAAAATATTTACTTCAAATTACTTTTGTTAAATTTTGTTAACAATAAGGTGTCGCCATGTGGAGAGTGTTATTTAACAAAGTCAGTAGAACTGATTTTGAAATTAAAAGGAATATTTTAAAAATAATTGATATTTATATGTTTAAAGGGTTGCAAATATTTATAATGATATATATTTTTAAAATTTTAATATTTAAAATTTAAAAGAGTAAAAATGTATAGTAAAATCTAATTAAAACAATATTAAACATCTATTCACCAGAAGTGTTCAAACTTTTTGAATTAATGTGGCTATTTTGCCCATGGATTAATTATTGGATTAATTAATTAAAATTTTAATTAAATAATAAAAAATTATTGTTAAATGCATGTGTAGCACACGTGTATTTAACAATATTTTTTATTAAATTGTTATTGTTGATAATGTATATTTATTAAAGATTTAGCTGTTTTCTTATAAATAAATAAATAAAGTTAACAAAAATAATATTTAATTTTATTGATTTTAATCAATAAAATTTTTAAAATATTTAAATTTAACAAATTAAGATTAAAAGTTTAAAAAATCAGTATATTATTTTTATTTCTATAATTATATTATATTATTTATTAGAGATTTAGGTGTTTTCTTATAGATTTAAAAACTGACCAAAATATTTGCTAAATTATTAAATAAATAATATTAATTATTGCGTGCTTTCATGAACCATTTAAAACTTTAACAAATTAAGGCATTAAAATTTTGAAAAATTGATATGTTGTTTTAAAAAATAAGATCTTAAATTTTAAAGATCAGGATATTAAAATTTAGAAATAAATAAGACATTAAAATAAATGAGACATTAAAATTTAGAAATAAATAAGACATTAAAATAAATGAGACATTAAAATTTAGAAATAAATAAGACATTAAAAATAAATAAGATTAAAATTTAGAAATAAATAAGACATTAAAAATAAATAAAGCATTAAAATAAATGAGATATTAAAATTTAGAAATAAATAAGACATTAAAAATAAATGAGACATAATAAGACATTAAAAATAAATGAGACAAAATAAGACATTAAAAATAAATGAGACATTAAAATTTAGAAAGAAATAAGACATTAAAATAAATGAGATATTAAAATTTAGAAATAAATAAGACATTAAAAATAAACGAGACAAAATAAGACATTAAAAATAAATGAAACATTAAAATTTAGAAATAAATAAGACATTAAAATAAATGAAACATTAAAATTTAACATTTAAAAATAAATGAGACATTAAAATTTAACATTTAAAAACATCTTGAACTAATTTTGTTTAAAATTCATTAATATTTGTGTCAGATTGTGGCCACAATATGTAGGAAACTCAGTAAAACTTATTTAATATTAAAATTAAGATTAAAAAACGAATTGTCCGTCTTATTGGTTAGTGATCTGGATTCTTTTTTACTGATTTGTAAACATAAATCTGGGATAAAGCGGTTTATTCTGTCCTAATTCTAATTTTATCACGAAGCTTGCGGAAGTGAGTTAGTACAGAAGCGAGTTCGTAACCAACCAACAAACTCTGGTCATCCCAATTAAGCGATAACTATCAGATCTTTCTTCCTGCAACTAATACGAAAAGAAGATAGGAAAAGAGACGGAAGAGAGCTATTTTTGGCAACTATACTCTCTGATATTCCCTCGTGATCTAATGGACTCATTACGACCATTTGCTGTAATCCCTCTAGGTTTGTGTTTGAGGCGAGGTTCTCTTGAGGTTGTTTGTTGTGGAGAGTCACCTTCACAGGGCACCAAAGAATTCAATTAGTGCAATTGTTTTATTCAAAAAAAC
This sequence comes from Mastigoproctus giganteus, assembly GCF_048544385.1. Classification (NCBI taxonomy): domain Eukaryota; kingdom Metazoa; phylum Arthropoda; class Arachnida; order Uropygi; family Thelyphonidae; genus Mastigoproctus; species Mastigoproctus giganteus. The sequence goes on along the minus strand of NC_143581.1, from coordinate 219,830,831 downwards.
TTATTGTATACCACAAAAATAAATAAATATATTATAGCTTGTCTCTCATTCCTTATCGGTGTTTTACTCAAGATCACGAAAGAGAAAAACACGTGAATAAAACATGACGTCTGCATGGAATATAAAAGTACAGATGTAGGTGAATACGTAACAAATTTTTCTTACTGTCCAATGGATTTTCGTTCTTTTCTGCTTTTCTCATCTAAAACTTATCCAAGGAAACCGGAGGATGTCAGAGGAGGAAAATATCATAACGCATCAAGAATTGTTATTTCGAAAAAAAACAAAAGAGAAACTCTCTCTAAAAAAATATTTTCTCCTCTCCGAGATGCATAAAGATATTTTCACTGATATTTTTCCTTTGTAGTTATTTCCTGCCCTTCATAAAAATTCCATCTTCTCAAAGATGTAATAAACACAAAAAGGAAACTCCATGTGCTAGTTCCTTGTTGTTCGGAAGGGAAGGAAAATAAAATTCTTCTTTTTATTGATATTGGTGAAAAAATTCTGTTTATGTCCCAACAATGTTCTAAAAGGGAATTTATAGAGACAAGATCACCAAAAAGGATTTCGGATATTTTAAACAACATACTTTGAACACTATCAACACATTTCAGTCTTAGTTGATTGTTCATGACAAAATAATAGATTATGCATTAGTGGTGTTAATACATTATGGGTTGATGATTTACGTACTACTAGGATTTATAAATTATAAATTAGCTGGATTAATGGTTACGGATTACATATCACTGTAGTTTATATATTACAGATTAATTCTTTATTGAATACTAAGATTAATGAATTATGAATTACAAGGATAATGAATAATGGATTAGTGGGATCCTTTATTACGAATTATCAGGATAACGAATAATAAATTATAGAAATTAATGATTATGGATTACAAGGATATTGAATAATGGATTAGTGGGATTGATTTTTATGAATTATCAGGATAATGAATGATGTATTAGTAGGATTGACTATTATGAATTGTAAATACAATTAATAATAGATTACTGAAATTAATGATTATGGATTACTGAAATTAATGCTTATGGATTAAAAGGATACTGAATAATTGATTAGTGGGATTGATTATTATGAATTATCAGGATAATGAAAGATGGATTAGTAGGATTAATTATTAATTACAAGAATAATGAATAATAGACAACTGAAATTAATGATTATGGATTACAGGGATAATGAATAATGAATTAATTGCATTAATCATTGTGAATTATCAGGATAATGAATGCTGGATTAGTTGGATTAATTATTATGAATTATAACGAATAATAGATTACTGATATTAATGCTTATGGATTAAAAGGATACTGAATAATTGTTTAGTGGGATTGATTATTATGAATTATCAGAATAATGAATGATGGATTAGTAGGATTGATTATTAATTACAAGAATAATGAATGACAGATAACTGAAATTAATGATGATGAATTACAGGGATAATGGATAATTAATTAATTGGATTAATCATTTTGAATTATCAGGATAATGAATGCTGGATTAGATGGATTAATTATTATGAATTATAAGAATAATGAATAATAGATTACTGAAATTAATGCTTATGGATTAAAAGGATACTGAATAATTGATTAGTGGGATTGATTATTATGAATTATCAGAATAATGAATGATGGATTAGTAGGATTTATTATTAATTACAAGAATAATGAATAATAGAAAGCTGAAATTAATGATTATGGATTACAGGGATAATGAATAAATTGGGTTAATGATTATGAATTTTTAGGATAATGAATGATGGATTAATCAGATTAATTTTTATGAATTATAAGAATCATGAATATCAGACAACTGAAATTAATGATTATGGATTACAAGGATACTGAATAATGCATTAGTTGGATTGATTATTATAAGGTGTCAGGATAATGAATTATAGATTAATGATTATGAATTACAAGGATAATGAATAATGGATTTGTGGGATTGAGTATTATGAATTATCAGGATAAAGAATGATGTATTAGTAGGATTCATTACTATGAATTGTAAGTATAATGAATAATGCATTACTGAAATTAATGATTATGGATTACAAGGATATTGAATAATGGGTCAGTGGGATTAATCATTGTGAATTATCAAGATAATGAATGCTGGATTAGTTGGATTAATTATTATGAATTATAAGAATAATGAATAATAGATTACTCAAATGAATGATTATGGATTACAAAGATAATGCTAATTGTTTACTGGAATTAATGATCACGAATTTCACTGGATCAATGATTATGGATTACTCTAATCATGATATAGTTATTTAGTTCGTATATTGCCGATTTAATATTATTCATAACAAGGAGTAATGAATTATTAGGATCAGTGGCACAACAGGGTAGAGGAGTGCAAGGTGCGTGTACTCCTCCAAGAAATTCATATATTTTGCAGTTATTTCTTATTATTACTGTTTGTTTAGTTACTGTATACTCCACCAGATACTGTCAATACTCGAAATAGGAAACTAGACTCAGTGTTCTGCTTATCCAGAGTAGCGACATACGAGGTATGGCAATAAAGTTCCAGTACTGGTGCAATGAATTGAACACAAAGTGAAGGAGCTCAAAAATGGTTTAATTTTTATTCAAAATAATCATCACATGTTGAATGCACTTATGGCACTGCTCTAAAAATTTCTCAAAAGAATCAGCGAAATCCTCCAAAGGCCAAAGGGATGAGGTTCAGTTCAGCGGTTACGTTATTCTTTGTCCTCAACGTCCTGAAACCTATGTTCTCTGAGGGCAGTTTTCACCTTGGAAAAGAGGAAGAAGTCTGCTCTTGCTAGATCTCCAGTAAGGTTGATCTGTACAATGCCACGTTTCGACAGAAATTTCGTCAGGGCATTATTGTGCAACAAGAACCAGCTCTCTCTCTCTCTCTCCCTCTCTCTCTCTCTCTCTCTCTCTCTCTCTCTTTCTGAAAATTGCAGCATCACCCACCGGGAAATTCGCTTCAAACGTCTTTGAAGCACCTTTATGTAGAATGCAGCATTAACCCCCTCCCCTTCTGGCACAAATTCCTTGTGAATCACGCCCTGTTTGCCGAAAAATATGAGCATCGTCTTGATCCAGAAGTTCTGAAAACGGAATGTTTGGGGCCTTGGTGATGATTTTGAGGTCCACTGCGTGCTCTGGATCGTACTGAAGCATCCACCGGTTATCTCCAGTGATAATACATTCGAAGAAATTATGATTGTCTTGACAAGTCCGGATGAGGTCTTCACATGATGGCACTCTTCGCTGTTTCTGCTCGTCAGGATAAAGCATAATCGGTTATATATTACTATAGTTTATATATTATTGGATATGAATTCGTAGGATTAATGGACTTTGAATTGCAGAATTAATTAATTATAGTACAACGGTATTACTGAATTTTTGAATTAGCGTTTCGTATTTTCGAAAGGCTAATTTGAAAATTCATTAATTCCATTTAATTTTCGAATATTAGCAAGATTAATGGATTACAAATGAATGGTATTAATATGTTATGAATTATCAGCCTTGCATCATCTTGGCCTGCTCGGGGACTTGTGAAACATTTCTGCCCTTCCAAGCGTCTCTCTACCGAGATGTAGTTTCCTGAACGGTATGAAATCATGACGAAGGAAAGGAAGAGCTGAATCAGGCTCACCATCAAGTCTCAGAAAAAGGATAAGCATTCAGGTTATACTGTTCCGAACCTCTCCAAAGATCCGAACAGAACAGCCTCATAGAAGCAAGTCAGCGACAAGAACACCTGCCATCAACTGCTGAGGGACATATGAAGATTAAAATGGTGATTACCTCCAGAACGAATAAAAGCAGATATTCGAAGGCCACCACAGCTCCAACAAGGACATACATCAAAACTTCCATGATGTACACTATTTTCTACCAAAACGCTAGAAACATGAGAAATAAGCTCCAGACAATGGAAATTATTCTCCTATCAAGATTGTATGACGTGATTTGCTCAGAGACTTGGCTCTCCCATAATGAAGAGGACTTCGCCTTCTCTCAACCTGCATATTTCTCTGGCCGTTTTGCCTCAAGAGAGTGGAGGACTGGCGGCGGTGTAGGCATTCTCTTCAACATTCACAAATTCTTACTGACTAGCTCAGCCAAGTTGAAGACAAAGTGGCTGAGAACCGTTTGAAGCTGCAAGAGTCCCACTCAGTGTCCAAGTCAACAGACTTGACGTGTGCACAGTCTGTATCCCCCCCACCTTCAGTTAAGAACACTATACAAGAGGTCTCTAACTGGATCATTAATCAATGCCACCCAAAAGCAATTCTACTTGTGTGTGGAGACTTCAATATTAGCTCAGACCAACACAGTCTTCACAGATTGTTTTCATCTAATCTGGTTGCAGTAGGCCTGACCCTCCAGAAATTTGCCCCCACTAGAGGCACTAGCCAGTTAGACCTAATCTTTGCCACAGACTCCCTCACCTTAGACAGCCAGCCTGAAAGAGCCTTCATGTCAGACCACTTATCAATAGCCCTCTGTCTCCGAATTGCTTCCAAGTCAACATGGCAACATCAGATGCCAGTTAAGAAAACTGTGATTAGTCCTTCACTCCTCGATTCACAGAAATGAAGAAAAAGATGGATGCTGCTTTGCAGCATCCATCTTTCCTTGGGATGCCCTAAACCAATGTCATCCACAGCTCGGGCTGCACTTTCTTACCTGCTGGCTGAATTCCATTGCTCGATCTGCAGCGTCAAAAACAGTGTCAATTTCTCGCCGAAGCAAAGCATGGTGGAACCAACAGCTCAGCCTCAAATTTCAGAATAGCAAAGGCTTCATGCAAAATGGAAAAACCACATCAGACCCAACAGACAGGATAGCATACTCAAGAACCCGTGCTCAGTTTAACAGATGTAAATCTAAAGCCATGAAAGCCTACATTGATAAAACACTCAAGGTAGGGAAGACACCGTTTAAGGCAGGACATGATGATTTCCCTCAGCAAATTAATCCGATCGAATGGCTTGACTACATTACAAAATTCGAGCCCAAGTCTGCGTCAGACAGTAAGAACCTTCACAACAGTTGTCAGCGAGATACTCTCACATCCATCATCATTACAAAAGGAGAGCTCATTCATGCCATCAATAGTATCAGAATAGTATCATGCGCTGGATTTGATGGGATCCCACAATTTATCCTTAAGAGTGTAAGTGTTTTCATCATAGATGCGCTTCTAGTAATCCTAAATGGGATTCTCACAACTCAGTTTCCCAACAGCCCGGAACCAATATATAGTTCGGGAAATTCCAAAGAAACATGGAGCTACCTCAGTATCACAGTTCAGGCCAATTATGAAAGCGTCATGCATCCTCAAAGTTATGGAGAAGTGCCTTCTTCCCATCTTAACCAACCAGGTTCTCCCATGCAATTCACAATTTATCCATCATGCACTGAAACGCAGGTCCACCATCACCAACCTTCTGGCAACCACTTACACCATTCTGGAGGCTCTACAAGACAGGGAGAAGATGGAAATTTTGTATCTAGATATCCAGTCTGCCTTCGACTACATTGACGTCCAGCCCCTATTCCAGCTATGTGAGGAGGGATACCAGATTAAAGGAAATATCCTTAAATTCTTAAAGTCGCTTCTTACAACCAGGGTTCTTCACCTGACGGTGAACAAAAAATCCTTCACTAGGAAAGTCAGTGTAGGTGTTCCCCAGGGTGGAGTTCTGTCTGGGCTGCTCTTTACTGCTGCCGCCCACCCATTCCTACGCCAGGAAATGGATTTTCTCAGCTATGCAGATTAGTTGAAGCTCCTCTATCGGACCCATGGGACCGACCAACCTGAGACTGCTTCTGACACCATCAACAACAGCCTAAAATCTCTTGTTACGTACTTAGCACAGTTCTCTCTCCAGATTAACCCAAATAAATCTGCACAAATGGTGTTCTCACTCAAATCACACCCAACTCAACTAAACCTGAAAATTCATGGAACCTCCATCCCTCCAAGTAACCAAGCACAGAGATCTCGGGGTCATCTTTGACCCTAAGCTCAGTTTTAAACACCATGTGGCAGATATTCACAAGGTCTGCCAATCCAGATGGCTTGCCAAACAACACCTCCTTCATGTAACAGAGTCCCAGTACACCATTCAATATGTTTACCGGTTTCTTCAGCCAGTCATTACCTACGGATCTGAAATTTTTGGCAGATTTGTAGTGGGAAAATTCCCTCCCCAAACATTCAAGGGCCCTCCCTTCTTTACAGTCAGTGGAGTGGAGGCTCAGGAAGAGCGACAGATTCCTGTCAATGGAAATGCTTCGAAACGTCCAAGATATGGATGCTGACTACAAGAAATTCATTGAGGACAAAGCCTACAGAAGATGTATCATCAGGGAGCAGCTCTCATCCTCAACCGAGTGACTGTCACTATTTTTCCTCCACGTATTTACAACTTATTTTTGTTGTTGTTAAAGTTTTAGTTCGTTTCTATGTTAAACCCCTAACATTTTTGCTTTAATGTTTGGTGGATTATTAGAATTCTGGATTATTGTCGTGCATTAATTCATAATTAACGAACGACAAAAATTATCGCCATTAATCCACAATGGATTAGTAAATGTTTTCGTCCAGTAAATCTCTTAGAAGAGGAAAAATTATTCAGCCATCCAATCCACCAACTTAACTAATCCATCCTGTCACTATATTTAACTAGTATGAAAGATCAACAGATTACCGGAATAATCCCTTAATCTTATAATCAATCAATGGATTGTTAGAGTAATCCATTGTTCCTTTATTGATCCATTACAAATTGGGCAAAGTGTGGATTAATTTAGAGTTAAGAATAACGAATAGCAATCCATCCTCCTGCTACATAATCTTGGAAGAGTATGCACGTATAAGTACGTGTATAGTATATATAAAATGCAATAAATCCCTAGTGCTCCTTTTGCATTAATAATACAAATATTTCTATCCACAAAGGACTCGATATCAACAAGTAACCTCTATTTACCAAAACTGCAAGGCTTCAGTAGAGAAGGAGCAAAGCATCCTTTATACGAAATGATCGCATGTTTCTATAAAGGAATCTTGCGTGAGCAGAGGATAGAACAATGAGGGTTCTGCTGCAGCGATTTATAAAGACTTAGGTTTCTTGCGCGATGCCAAGAGAAAAGCATCCATCATTGTCAACAACCCACCAACACGAACAATAAGACGATACCATCGGGATTTCACGAGGAGCGGACAGCAAAATACTTTTGTTTGGACGGCTGGAAGGTGTCGGAAGTTTTTCTTTTGTTCTCGGGGGTTAAGAAAGGGTCGCCATCGAGGTAAGACGATTTGTAAGGAGGCGCAAAAGGAAACGAACAAAAAGAGATTTGCAATTCATTGGAGACTTTATGAAATTTCCCTTAATCATCGCGAAAATTATGGAGAAGATTCTGACGGTTCTGAACCTTCTTAATACATTGAGGCAAGTTGGCGTTTAGGAAGGCAACCTCCTCTTGAAAATCTTTAACCTTTTGAACTCTATCGAATTTTGCACTCTTTTTTTTTATTTATTTATCCGATAACATCCACTGTGAGAAGACTGAAGGCGCAACTGCGCATTCATTTGTTCGCTGTCAGAATTTTTCAATATTTCAAAGAGTTTTTGTAATTATAGGGGGATCGATTACCGATGGAAAAGAACAACACCCCTAAGATACGATAGCGCCTTCTCATTAACACTAATTCGATCGGGAAATGTCCATAATATGGTGTTGAGATGCGCGATTGTTTGTTTGCCATCTTCGCAGTTGAAATGTTAGAAAATCAGCTGTTGGAGGGACAGTCCCGCTTATTGATCGCCGTTACCCGGCGATGGACCTTGTGACAACGCAACTAACTCCTAATTACGCGCGGAGAATCCATTGACTGGTATACACGTGCGATGGCTGATGGTTGAGCCGTGTTGGAGACTCGGTTGGTCGCAATAAAAATGGAGTTGATTAAATTGGACTGCCCCTGTTGGTTAAGTCACTTAAATTAAGGGACTGGGAAACAATGGTGACGTGCTCGCCGGGGAATACGAAGTCTTCTCACGTGCCCGTAATCCTTTCACCAACTTCGCATGCGCATGATGGACTTATCGAACGTTATCTGTTGGAACTGACTCCAAGGATAGCCACAGACGGGATGTATGGGTGTCTCGTGATAAATACGCCTTCTAAGGAAGAGTTATAGCTGCCACGAGTTGAAATTTAGATTGAGTCGCCTTCGGACGAATTCCAGTCGTCCAACAGAACAATCGACGACAAGTGCCCGTTGACAACCAGACATTGAAAACGTCATCCAACTGGTTTTCCATTGTCTGTTCGATGGTCTGTCTCATTATACTGCTCCCACATCATTTCGGTTGTAGAAATTGTTGAATCTGCACCATTGTCTTAATGGATTTACGAGTAGATCACTCGCTTTTCGAATGCAGATGAGTTTAGAGGTGCAACTTGAAGATTTTGGGACCATTCTCACTGATTATAATGCAATTGTCACATCAGAATTTTTGTTTGCAGTTTTTAGAAAATTTTACAAACTGTTCAGTGTTAAAATATATCACGAAACTTAAAAGAGAGAAGGATATACGCGCAGGAAGAAAAGAATGGAGAGGGAAAAAGTGAGAGAAAGAAGGATATGCACACAGAAGGGGAGAGAGAAGTGGAGAGAAAAAGGAGAGGAGAAAAAAGAACGGAGGAAAAAAAGGGAGATTGAAGGAGAAAGACGTGGATGAAGAGCGAGAATGAAAGAAGAGAAAATGAATTAGAGAGAGAGACAGACAAATAGGAAGAGACGGAAAGAAAGAGAAGACAAGAAAGAAATAGAGAAGAATGATGAAGAAATAGAGAATGAGGTAGAAAACGTAGGAGAAACAGAAAAAGAGAGAAAAAACAGAAGAGGAAATGAAATGGAAGGGAGAAAGAGAAAACCAGAAATAAACAGAAGGAATTAGAGAAAGAATGAGTTTGACAGAAGGAGAGATGGAAAGAAAGTGAAAAACAGAGAGAGCAAAAGACAGAAAGATAATGAGGGAAAAATGAGAGAGAGAAAGAAGATAAAGATAAGAAGAGAAAGAAGGATAAAGATAATGATGAAAAGAGAGAGGGAGAGAAAAACAGCTGAAGATAATGAAAAAAAAGAGAAACAGAGAGGATTTGCACACGGAGAGAATGAGAGAAGAAAGAGAAAAACAGAGACAACGAACGAAGGAGAGAGAGAAAGAGAGAGATGAGAAAGAAAAAGGCATAAAGAGAGAAAAGGAAGAAAAAATTATAAGAGGAGAAAGAGAGAAAAGAAAGAAACGAAAAGAGGAGAAGAAGAAGAAGAAAGCAAAAGAGGAGAAGAAGAAGAAGAGAAAAGAGAGAGAGGGGGCGATGTATACACCAAATGGAAGCTGGAGAGAGAGAGAGAGAGAGAGAGAGAGAGAGAGAGGGAGAGAGAGAGAGAGAGAGAGAGAGAGAGAGAGAGGACTTTTCCGATTTTGCATTCAAAATGGTTTCGCGCATTAATCTCGGCGAGGTCGAAGATCAAATTGGAGATGAAGTCCGATATGAAATATGCAGCGAGCAAGAGAAGGAGAAGGAGAAGGAGAAGGAGCAATTAACGGCTTTGATCATTTCGCTTTCTTAATAGGCACTTATAAATAGAAACCGCCTTCTAATGACACAATCCCCACTATCGATTGCCACCGCGCTATTAGCGTTATCGGCGCACCACCCTGCCAAGATTAATTGCAAAATAGTGATTATTGCCACCAATGGACTGAGAGAGAGAGAGAGAGAGAGACAGAGAGAAAGAGGGCATAATTGACCGCCAATAAAAAAAAAAAAAAACTGAAATTAACGTTTTCTAAGCAATCTGTAATTGATGGAGTTTCTTAAACTCACTTCCACTTCCGAAATTACTACCAAAAGTCAAAAAAAGAACCGTTGAACTACAGGTGGCGCCACTGTCCCTCTACGTCCAACTCCGAAACGACTTCGCGGTCGCGTTTCAAATCCATTCGCCGTTGGTCACGTGACCCTTTCCGGGCTAAGGTCCCCTTTGGTCTTCACCCACCCACTCGCTGAAAGAGAGGAAGTGGCTTTTTGCGCATCATTATGTATTAAACGATGAAGCGGACGAATGCTCTTAATAACGCGTACACAACCCCCCCCCGCGTCCGTCGACAAGATTCAACGACAGCCCCTCTGCCAATCAAGCGCAGATGCTCCGTGTTTTGTAGCAATAGAGAGAACATCGTTTAAACGGCTCTATTAGGGCCGGCATCCTTCCTAATGGAAGCTTAAAATAGCGTCCGCAGCCCCTGACAACCATTACGGACTCCACTCCGTGTCCGCTTCTGCCCGTCTATTTACGGTACAGTCGGGCGAACGAAATATCTCCGACTGTCGGCGCTAATTGAGACCCGGATGTTTTTCATCAAAGAATAAAAAATAAATAAAAATGGAACGGTATACAAAGTAGAAAACACAGTAGGTAATTCGATCCAATATAACCAGTGGCGGTCCCTAGTGGTGTGTTTAGAAATTTCAAAACTCACACGCGATTAAAAACAAATTTGAATTTCCTTTCTTCGTTCTCTGTTGCCATGGTGATCGATCCGGCCATCGTAGGAAAATCTTTAGAAAAAACGCCATTTTTCTAAAAAAAGAAAAATTAATTTAAAATAAACGATTGTATTACGCGAAATACGAAAGGCAAACATTCTTTTAAATACGACTCCTCTGTTCACCACTGCCCATGCGCAGAACTGTATTTGGATAGCTGGGAGTGTGCAGCAATTCTCCCTCAAGAAATTAATCCAATATGTCACAAACATCTGGTCGCAGTAAACCTTTTATCGCGAAGACACGATTAGAATCAACAGACATGCGCAGTTAATTACAAATTTTAAACGTAAACATATAGGCTTAGCTAAGCCTCGCACTCAGATCTTCATTGTCTTCCCCCTGGTGGTATTCGTCGCAAATTGCGCGATATCGCGATATCCTTCGGCAGTTTTATTCAACAAGTTCCATAGTTACCGTTGCTAGGAACACTTGTCAACCACAGTGGACGAATTTGTCCTAAAATCAATAATTAGAGCATTGGAAATATTCGTGCGTTTTTATGCATTCTTGGAACTACACCATATTTTATTTATGCGAACGTAATCAATAATAGAATAATGGCTCCTTTATTCTCCTTTTGAAATCTTAGCTGTGCTCCTGAATTTTTAATAATCTTAGATGACATTTTCGTATTCTCTTAGAATTATAGACAACGCGACCAGAGCGTTCGCTGAACGCCAAATCGATAGTACATTAGCTTTTGTGATAATGCAATGGGACTTATGGCGTCAGCAACTTCAGCCAATTTTTTTCTCTTCTTTCACGCAAAACAGATCTCGATTAGAGCGATGAGCCTGTAGATTTGATTTTTTCCAACGAAATATGACACTCACTGGCCAAAATATTAGAAACCATTACAAAGAAGACCACATCCATTTAACCATTATTCCATCACGATATTTGTCAGCTGAAAATTATGGTCGGTAGAAAACTGCGAAGCCAAACCACCCTTTCCAGCACATCCCACACTTTCCCATTTGGATTCCGATCTGGAGAATTGGACAGCCAAGGTAGATCAACTCCCTTCTCCATGATCCAATCTTCCAAGAAGCTCCATGATAGCGTACAATTTTTATAAAAAAAACAGAAACCATTATTCAATGTCTAATAGAACTTCAATTCAATGCCTTTTGGTTGTATTGCAGCCAATATAATTCAGGGAATGGATTCCACCATGTGTCTAAGAAGGTCCAGCTCCATTTAACCATTATTCCATCACGATATTTGTTAGCTGCTGAACCGTGGTCGGTAGAAAACTGCGAAGCCAAACTACTCTTTCCAACATATCACAGACTTTCCCATTTGGATTCCCATCTGGAGAACCTCTCTTCTCCACGACCCGATCTTCTAGGAAGCCCACGAAAGCGTACAGCATTTATCAAAAAATTATCTAATTCCAAAAATTAGAAACCATCATTCAATATCTAATAGAGCAGCCGTTTGGTTGAATTACAGCCAACATAAATCATGGAATGGATTCCACCAAGTGTCTAAGTCCAGCTCCATTAAACCATTATTCCATCAGGATATTTGTTACCTGCTGAACTGTGGTAGGTATAAAACTGCCAAGCCAAACTACCCTTTCCAACATTTTCCATTTGGATTCCGACCTGAATCAGAAAACCAGGGCAGATCACCCCTCTTCTCAATGACCCTATCATCTAAGAAGCCTTACAAAAGCGTACAATAGTTGCAAAATGTTTCTAATTTTTTGGGCAGTGAGTGTGTAATATCTGAAGCAAAAAACGAATATTGGTGTTAGCCAATAGAAGTTATAAACTTAAAGTGGGGCATGATGGTTGGTGACAGTGGTTAAACTCGGAAGATTAATATCCCAATATCGCTAATTGGAGGACTATATTCGTGCGACAAGGGCACCCGCAAGCACGCTCCATATTCCATCTTACGTACACCACGTAATAATACGGACAACCATTGACGTCTTTTCTTAATCATTAAGAGAAGCCATCTGGGAGTTGCCTTGACAATATCACCAGCTCCACCCTAACCTACTGGTACTTATATCCGGTGCTATAAACCACCACAGCGATTAACCTTAGTATTGAAGAAAGCTCTTCGATCTTGTTTGTCCAACGTCTTTTCCAAACGATCTCTTTTATTTACCAAACGAATATAATGCAAAGTAATTAGTCTCCGAGTTGAATAAAATTATAGAGGTCGCTGCCAACTTGTCCCAATCGATTTCTGTAGACTTTCGGGCGACTTGTTTATTTAGAAGTGCGCTTAGTGGACGCAAGACAGTACATATGTTGGATGTGTTGTAATAAGGGCAAACCAGACTGATTGTCAAAGAGCCAATTTATATGATTACCAGAAGGATGGAATCCCATCTTTCATCGAACAACAACTTCTGGAAACATTTATAAAATCAAATTTGGCACTTAGGAACGCACTCCACCAACTTTTCTTCGAACTGAAGTTGTGAAACCACTTTAAGAGAAACATTCGGGTGTTCATGGTTCATATAAACGAACTCAACCCTTAATTATAATCACCATTGACGAATTATGAAATTAACTTACCACAAAATGGAAAGACAATACCGTTGGGAAACTGTTTCTATGGCAACCGGGACCGATATTAGGCATTAATCAAATAGACGTTGCTTAACCAGCCAACCTATAATTAAACCATAGAAACTTTGCATTTGTTATTAAGGGAAAATCTAATTGAATCCATCTAATCTGGATCCAATTTCCCTGCCCACTTCCATTAGTCCACTAAATCTTAAGGTCTGACGTCTTATACTTCAGTAACTCTAAGGAAATAATCTAAATTTAAAGTATGGGACACAATTAAGAATTTAAAGATGGATTCCAAAGAGTTTTTTTCTATTTGGTTCCATGGAGGGGGGGGGAGAGGAGTTTAGTTCTATTTTTAAATGAAGTTAAAAACAAATTGAAAATTGTGGCTGTGTTCCAAATAAACAAAACAACTCGACTGCAAAGCAGGTTTTGAACCTTTTCAGAAATATGAAATATTAACAGACATTGCACTTCCTGAAGTGATTTATATTAATTCTTTAAGGGCCGGAGGCATGCGTGCATCACGCTAATCTCAAATTTCCCAGTCAACTACTCAGAAAAAAAAACGTTTAGTCCCAAAGGTAATAAAACAATAGTACAAGCATATTGTTTTATTACCTTGGGAACTAAACTTTTTTGTAAACGACTGTACACTTCATCAACTGAAATTAGCTTTTTGTAAAACAAAAACCGGAAATACGTGAAGAGAAAAGTTGAATTACTAATTCGGTAGAACAGTGTCACTTGCAAATATTTATCCAAAAGATATTCAGCAAAAGTGAACATCTGTGTGATAGGGAGTGGAATGAGCTTATGAGTGTGGCATCAACAATTAATCTGACTGCCCTATATTCGAAAGAGAGGTTTTATAGTGAACTATTATCATTATTATTATTGCAATAAAGATTTCTTCTTCTATCCGCTGCGCTATCCACGAGGGCAAACAGGAGATGGGAAATCGTCGATAATAAAAACAGAATGGGCCCAGTGAAGAACCAAGGGGGCGCCTAAAGTAAACGATGTTTACTTTTAAGCAAAACTTCAAATTATCGATTAAAGGTGGTAGTGAGATTGGAATAACGTTGCTTCCACATAAACCCGATGAAAGCAATGGAGAATATAGAAGTGTCTCAAAAATCACAGTCTAAATCGTCTGCTTAGTGACTCTAAGCAGACGATACACTTTTCCATTGTTTAAATTAAAGGTTCAGTAACAATACACGAACTTGCGCATTCTTGGAGATCTTTTAACGAAGCGTTCATTTCCTCAAAGCTATTGTTAAATGTAAGTTTAAGAATGAAAAGAAAGAAGAAAAAAAAAAGAAAGAAAATTAATTTCGCGTTTCTAAGTAGCAACTTTTCTTTCAGATAAAAAACAGAAGTTCAGATTGTGTTGGAACAGACGAATTTCAATGCTTATCTTCCAAAGCAAAATTCCTTTAATGGTATGTATATAATGGACGATATTTGCAAGCGACGTCTGAAACTAAACACGCGCACTGAGGATATTGTTGAGTGCATGGCGTTGTAAAGATGAAAGCGACAAGTACAACAATAGCCGAAGTGACGTAAACAATACCGACGATGAAAGCGTATTGTTGCGTTTGCAGTTGCTTAACTGGAAAGATGAAAATGACACAATTGGCACTGTTGTGCACGCGAATCTTTCGAAATAAAGATGCAAACGACGCAATTTAATTGTTGGCAGGTGGTCTTCTGCTTCTATTTAATTTAGTTTTTGGTCTTTTGGTGTTGTACGCGCGAATATTTCGAAATAAAGATGAAAATTACACCATTTAATAGTTGGCAGGTGTCTTCTGCTTCTGTTAGTTTAATTTCGTTTTCGGTCTTTTGGAACTTGTAAATTTCTTTCTAACAAATTAATTTCAGTCGAAAACGCATAAGAAAAAAGAGCATCGCGACTAGTAAAAAAAAAAAAAAAATGCACAATTCCAACAGAAATTTATCACACTAACTCCTATTTCGTTTATTGATTTCTTTTGCAATCCCTGTTTGTATATTGATGTCGTCTTCGTACAGACGCACCGGGCAGATGAGAACAGTTTATTTTAAGACGCTGGATGTAGGTCAGATCAAAATTGAAACTTTATATGCACACACTCACACGTAAATCATGATATTTATACACTTCAAACAAACCTTCATTCCATATCTGTCGTCAAAGTATTGATTTTTCGTTTGCACGCCAAGAAAAGCACGAAGTTATGTCTTGTTAGGTCCAAACGAAAGAAATTTCTCTATGTACACATAACTACACCTAGTTTTAATAAGTTAAAGAGCACGCAGACGAGTGTTTTATAATTAATTATTTTCCATTATGACTTAAAGCTTCATGATTTAATGATAATGTGCAAATCTGGCATCAGATATCAACGTTGCTATGGAAATCGCATCTGGATTTGCCGTTTTCATAGCTGAAATCAGTTTTGTATGGGTTGGTATGACACAGTGTAATCAGCCTGTGTCATACAGTCCTGCACGGTCTCTCCAGGGCCGTGTCTGGGCAGAATTGCATACACTTTCAAATTTCATCCTGACTTGGACTTTTTCTCAACATTGCCCTGTACTTGTTAAGCAAGTCCGGAGATCTCAGGGGTTCCTGCAAACTTTTTATCAATTTAAATATGGATCGATTTCGTTATTTTAATGTTTATTTTCCGAAGGCATCGTTATGGATGATTTATTAACAAGCAAAAATAAAATCTCCTTGGTAACGTTTTCAAAGTATTCGCAGTTAAGTGAGCTTTATTTTGGATAACCGTTTACATTTTTAATGGGGTGGTTATAGAAAATTTACCAGTTAAATTTAGGTTAGGATAAAGTGCGTTTACCACCCTGTTGCCAAATAAGCGAACAATAGCTTCTATTAATAAGGTCTTGTAGAGATTACTTTGGTGCTGCGTGATGTTCACCATCTGCAATGCGAAGTGCATTATAAAGAGCGACGCGCAAAATTACTGCGCTTAGAAAAAGGGTCAGTTTATGAGATTGGATGCAGATAAGGTGGAGGATCGCGCTGCAACTTGTTTAATATTTTCTCTGAGGTTTCGAAGGGAGGGAGGGGGAGGGGGGATGGAGCTGACTCGAGGATTTGTGGCGATGCAGTTCGCAACTTCCGCTTGTAACGTGAAACTGGATTACGCCACGATGAAAAATTTTAATAGGATTAGCGAGATCGAAAAACAGTTCAGTCATAACAATGCAAATTTGTAGCGCTGCCACCAGGTGGCCAATACTTCGGGGAAATCAAAACAAGCTTAAAGGATAATCTCTTTCTCTCTCATTAGTGGGATTAAAAAGCAATACGGCCATAGCAATGCAAGTTCATCCTACTGCCACCAGGTGGTCAGAAGATCAGTGAAATCTAGATAAGCTTTAAGGACAGTCTCTCTGTTTCCCTCTCTCACTCACTTTTTCTCTCTATCCCTTTCTATTTAGTTCTCTGTCTTTCTTTCTATCTTTATTGTTGCTCTTCCTTTCTCTGTAGTTCTTTTTGCTGTATTTCATTCTCTTTCTATTTCTCTCTCTCTCTCTTTTCTTTAATCGCTCTCTTTGTCTCTCATTTTCTTTCTCTCTCTTTTTTCTAGAGTCCTCGCTCTTTCTTTCTCTCTCTCTATAGCGCTCTTTCTTTCTCTCTTTCCCCTCTCTCTCACCCACTTTCTTTATTTATTTATTTGTTGCTCTCATTCTTTTCTTCTCTCTCTCTCTCTCTCTCTCTCTCTCTCTCTCTCAATATAACGAATATATTGCCCTACCAAAATATTAGAGAATACACGCTAAATCCATGTTCTTTTAGACACTGTCTGCGTCGATACATGCGTGAACTCCGCTGAGCCCTTCACTATTTTCCAGCTGTACAACTGTGAGCGATGGTTCCTCTGGTGTGATCACGGATGTCGTCTGCATATTGCACGAGACACCTTTAAAAACTCCATCGAAGAATTATAGCTGTTCTTAGAGGTGTCTCGTACCACGTGATCTAATACGTCACGGGCTGTTTCCTTTTCCTTATGATAGAAGACGTGCCAAAATCGGAACGTGGATGCTCTAATAAATTGGTAGGGCAGTGTACAACTGCATTTACAATATACTAACAATAAAAAAAAAATAAAAAGGGGAAATAATTTATTCGTTATTATTTTTTTCATCATTCCGGAAATAGAGTCGGTTTCCAGGCGCAATTTATCGAAAACAAAGTACAAACCGGAAGTGCGTAAGAATAGCAACTTCCTGTCGGAGTACGAGAAGAAATGACATTTGTCAACACTGGAGACTCTTCTGCCCACAAACGACGTCAACATTCCGCAGCAGTTCTGCCAACTTTACCTTAGCGGGGGTCGACATGTTTACCTTGTGCCGATCGCCACTCGCCGACAGCAATTGTCGGATGGTGAAACGAGTTTCAATTGATTCGCTCCGCTCGCCGGAGGTCGGGTCAGGGGGGGGGGATGAGTTGGAAAAAAAAGCGGACAGCGTTGTCCGAGCGCGCCAATATCGCCCTAGAGATCGTCGAAGCTAAACAGACCCACGTGACACGAAATACGCGTCTGTTCGGGCGTTGTCATGGGGACCGCGTGGTCGAGAACGAAACGGACCGATTTTTGCGGAGGGAAGAAACGAACGCCGCGTTGCATTAGGGGAACGCGATTGTCGGTCGTGTCTTTTGGGTTTCTCGTTCCGCGTCCGCCCCACCCTTTCCGAATACGGCCGACATCGATTGGGCAAAAGGAACCGCGGCCAGCGCTGTCCCCCCGTCCCCCGTAAATTAAGCGCGTGCTTGGACGATTTCCAGCGGAACGAAATTCCCTCGTTCGAAGCGGAAATGAGATGCTCGCGCATTGATTGCTTTCGGCACTAATAACAAAACACACAATCGCGGGGCCCCTTCTCCTCCCCCCCCCAAGCTGGCTCGCTCAAATTCCATTACTCGCTAAGTGGATTCCTCTGAGATAACGCAGCCGGGCTGGACGCGCCCCTTCGGGGGAGGTGGGGGCAGGGGAAAGAGTGCTTAAAATGTAGGTTTTTAAAATGTGGTTGTCGGTGGAAAATAAAAATGCACTTCAGTTGAGGGGGATGCACGAGAGGGGGAATGAGAGAGAGAGAGAGAGAAAGTGGCTGATTTAAGCGTGACTGCCCATAATGCATCTGATCGAAGTTGAATTATTTCCTTCACTCTTTCCTCCCTTCATTGCTCTTTCTTTTCTCATAGCTTCCGTCTCTCTCTCTCTCTCTCTCTCCCAGTCTCTTACTCATTGCCTCTCCCCTTCTGTCTTAGTCATTCGTTCATTCATTCATTATCCCCCCCCTGTAACTGCACCTGTCCGTACTTTATTTCCCCTCTCTCCCTCCCTCCCTCCCCCCACAATGCACAAGTGGATTTTTCCAAACATCTTCGCAATGTGTTCATGTTTAAAATAAAATAATCTCCATCTTTCTCTACTCTTCTTTCTCTCTCTCTGTATGTCTATCTTCGTCTCTTTCTGTCTTTCATTCCCCCCCCTCTCTGTGTCTCTCTCTCTCTCTCTCTCTCTCTCTCTCTCTCTCTCTATATATATATATATATATATATCCGTGTATCTCCATCAATCTGTTTCTGTCGCTCTCTCTTTCTATCCCTTTCTGTTTCTCTCCACTTGTCTCTCTGTGTGTCTCTCTCTCTCCCTTTCTCTCTATTTCTACCTCTCTATCTTTATCTCACTATTCGTCTCTCATTCTACCTATCTATGTCTCTTACAATCTGCTTCTCTGTCTATTTTTATTTATCTCTCTTTCTAACCTCTCTCTCTCTCTCTCTCTCTCTCCTTTTCTCATTCTCTCTGTCCTTCTCTCTCTCTCTCTCTCTCTCCCACCCTCCCGTTCATCTCCGATAATCCCCAACTAATTTCTCTTCTGCATTTCCCCCCTTGAGGAATCCCTCCTTTCCCCAACCTCTCCGTGGGTCTCAGGGAACTCTTCCCCACCAAAACCTGTCCGTAATTTCAACCCCAAATATGCGCGGAAGGTCGCATCTTCGAGGCATAATCCCCCCTCCCCCTCCCCCTCATCGAAGCGAAACAGTCATCCGAGGGGTTGCTCTCAACCGTTTCTCTTCCGCGAACTGCTCGATGGAGATCATCGGCGAATCGAAGAGGAGGAGGAACCCGAGGGACTGTGGGAGGGGGAGGAAGAGGGGGGATCGCATTGTAATGTCGGAGAGTTCGTGTCAGTCTCTTTCCCGCCCGGATGGAGCGATACCAAAGTCGGTGCGTGAGAACATTTATTGGAGCATCCCTCCGAAGTGACGTCATCATCACCCCCAGGGGTTTGCTTCCTGCCGCCACACAGATCCGCTCAAACATGTCGTTATTGGAGGTGTCCTCTTCATATATCGCTTGTTTGCGACCGGAGATGCGTGCGGAGTGGGTGGTATTCGTTTCGCTGCAACACTTCGTCAAATTTTTTTTTTTTTTTTTTTTTTTCCTTTTTGGCACTTTGCCAACAGTCCCGGTTGCCATAGCAACCGGGGGTGATTCCTCTTTCCACTAATCGTTTCTACGTACTTATAAGCGACTCCTCCGTCTTCGCTGTTCCGGCGGGGGGGGGAGGGGGACGGGGTCATCACCAAACGTTTTTCGGAAGTTATTTCGTAGGATGTTTGTGGACCACATTGGCGTTCATGCGTCACTGCAGCCGGGGGGGGGGTGGAAATTGAAGACGCTGAAGGGATGGACCCCACTTCTCATCGTCAATCTATGGAGGTGGGGGGTGTGGAGGACAGGAGCTGTGAAAACCAACGAGATTTTTGGCTTGTTCTGGTATCGAGATTATAGTCAGAAACGCGGTTTGAATGCCTTTGGAGAACGTGGGAAATGAACAGAAAAAGACAGAATGAGAGAGAGAGAGAGGGCACTGAAAACTAGCAGGAGGGGAGAGGAAATAATAAAGAAGAGAGAGAGAGAGAAGGGGAAATGTAAATGATTGAAAAAGAGAAGTAAAAGATAAACATTATTGAAAGAAAGAAGGGGGAATCGAGTGAGAGGACAGAAAGAAAGAAAGAGAAATGGAAAGAGAGAGAGAGAGATCAAGAAAAAGAAAAAGAATAAAGATTCAAAGAGAAAGAGAGAGAGAGAGAGAGAGAAAAAAGAATAAAAACTGAAAAGAAGAGAGGAGAAAAAAATGACTAGAAGAGAGAGAGATAAAAAGAGAAATGGAAAGAATAAAGATTGGAAGAGAGAGAAAGATAAAAAGAGAAAGGGGAGGACAGTGAGCAGAGAGAACAAAAGAGAAGTACAAAGAAAGGAGGAAAGAGAGAGAGAGAGAGAGATATAAAAAGAGAAAGGGAAAGAGAGAGTGAATAATAAAGAAACTGGAGAAAAGGAAAAGAATAAATTGACATAGAGAGAGAGAGAGAGAGAGAGAGAGAGAGAGAGAGAGAGAGAGAGAGAAAAGGAGAGGAGAATAAAACAGAAATGGAAAGAGGCGAACAGACAGAGAGAGAGAGAAAGAGAGAGAGAGAGAGAGAAAACGAGAGAAGGAAAAGAAGAGAGGAGTGAAATAGGCAGACATAAAAAAGAGAGGGAGAGAAAGAGAGGAAGAGAAATAATGACGAAATTTTCGAAAGGGAGAGAGAGAGAGGGGGGGTGGAGTGAAAGAATGGGAAGTGTAGAAAATCCCTGATTTAAAGACCTTTTTTTAAATTTTATTATTCATTTTTATTCATTGTAATTATTAATTATTATTTATTTATTTATTTATATTCTACTAATTGTTTTTATATTTTTATCATTTATTTCATATTATTTTATTTAAAAAAATAACTACAGCATCTGTAAGAAAGCATAAAATAAGTAAAAAATACGTAAAACGAGAAGAATAAAATTAAATTAAAATAATTTTACTCTTCACGCGACTAAACATTGCAAAGTAAATAAAAAAATTAAAATTAAAATCAAAAACCCACGAGGTAAAACGAAGATTAATTAACAGTACGAAAAGCTCACAATTTATTGACTGAAGCGCCCCTGGTGTCAGTTCTCACGACTACCACAAATAACGGGAAGGCAAACGGCCAATCAGAAAGGAGCAAACGACCCGCCTTTCGACAGATCAACGACAGGGCACTCGTACACCACGGGGGCCGACCACTGTCTGGGGTCAAAATAACTGCGGTGTTCCGACAAGAAACCCCTTCCAACAGATCTCCGAACACCACCAAGGCGTTTGCATGTGGCGCTTCCACCAGGTGGCACCACCGCCGTCGTTTCCTTAGCCGGCAATTAACGGGGGCCATTTGCGGGGGGAAGGGGGAGAGAAGAGAAGGAACAGACTTAATTGAAACCTCGCGCGACTTCGGAAGGCAAGTGAAGCGGAAAGAAAGAAGAGGAGACTGCGAAGGGGAAAAAAACATAAATAAACAAAACAGGAGAAAAAGGAGACAGATGACCTCGCGCTGTTTGCAAATAAAAGAAGGCGCATTCCGAACAGAACGCCAGTTTTCACCGCGGCGGCACACGAATTGACACCAGGGGGCAGCACCTCTGCTCGAAGGAGATCCGGACTTCGGTTTAACGGGTCCGTTGGCGAAATGAGAGAGAAACAGAGACAGAAATAAACAGAATGAGAGAGAGAGAGAGAGAGAGTGACAAAGAATGAGAGACAGACAAATGAGAAAGACAGACAGAAAGAATGGAAAAAACAGAGAGAGAAAAGGAGAATAATAGACAGAAAGAGAGAGAGAGAGAGAGAGAGAGAGAAATAATGAGGGAATGTGTGTGAGAAAGAGCAAAAGAAAGAATGAGAGTGAGTGAAAGGAGGAAGAAAAACAGAGAGAAAATGAGATGTGTATGAGAGAAAGAGAGAGAGAGAGCACAAAAGAGGAAGAGTGAAAGAGTATGGAGGGTTAAATAAAGAGAATGGGAAACGGAAAAGAAAGAAAGAACAAAACGGGAAGAGTGGAAAAAAGAAAGACAGAGAAAGGAAATAAAGTGCAAGAGAGAAAGAAAAAAGGCGAAAAAAAGAAGAAAGAGACACACGGGGGAAAAGAAAGAAGGGAAAAAAAAGAAGAAACTGAGAAAGAGAAAGATGGAAAGGCAGAAAAAAGGAAAGACAAGAAGTGGGAGAAGAAAATAGGGAAAAAGAAAAAGACGAAAAACGAAAAAGAGAGCCATGGAAGAATGAAAGAAAGAAACAGATACAGAAAGAGTAAAAGAGAAAGACGGACAGGAGAGAGCGAGAGGGAGAGATATAATTGGCAGGTGGATAGACAGAGAGAGAGAGGAGCGGGCTTGGTAGGATTCGATCCATTTGAATTCCGGGTGCAGTTTATAAACAGAGCCCCGGACCTCATTGAAATATGTGAGCAGGGTCGCCGAGTTGTGACACTTAAACAATCGGAGAGTGATTTCGTATGCGCAATCCCATTTATTGACTTCTTTATTAAGCCGGGCACTTATTCCGGATCTTTCCCCCTCATTCACGAGACATTCGGATCGAGCAGCGGATCTACCGTACAACTTGATCGTATAGCGACCCCCGCCGTGATTGATAGCGAACATGTGCGCACAATGTTCGCTCTCATTATCCGCATCCCCTACCATTGTTCCGCTCTGTAGTTTCTTCGCAGCCAAAAGCAACCGGCAAAAGGGGCCGGCAAAAGAACCACGCCCCAAGATGTGCCGGATGTCTTATCTGCGAGCTAATATCCGAGTCGAGTGGCCGTAAAAAGACGCCACGAGGAATAAGCGGTCGTTAGACGAAAGCTTATGGCGAAATTAAGACTTAATAGCAGTTAGAAACACAAGGTGATGGAGAGTGATGGAAAAATGCGAGCCAACGAAGCACTGCGTCCGTCTATCGACACCGACACCGCCGTAAAAATTTAACGCAACACAATTTGCATGTATAATTATTGACGGCAAACAACATCCAACAAAATTGGGGTTAATGTGTTTGTTCGTCGGCAAAAACGCCAAAAGAACGCATTAAATTCGCAGATAATACGTAAACTTCAAAATTTTACAGTTTACTGCCCGAAAGAAAAAAAGAAACAAACGTTTAGAGTGCATATATAAAAACCTTCTTCAGAGATTAATTTCAAAGAAAGAGAAAAATATTCGGTATTTTAAATGCATTAAATACGCAGATAATACGTAAGCTTCAAAATTTTACAAAGATTACTGCCCGAAACAACTAAAAAGAAACAAACGTTTAGATTGCATAAATAAAAACCTTCTTCAGAGATTAATTTCAAAGAAAGAGAAAAATATTCGGCATTTTAAATGCATTAAATACGCAGATAATACGTAAACTGCCCGAAAGAACTAAAAAGAAACAAACGTTTTGAGTGCATTAAATAAAAACCTTCTTCAGAGATTAATTTCAAAGAAAGATTAAACTATTCGGTATTACCACTTTTCGGATTTTAAATGCATTACATACGAAGATAATACGTAAACTTCAAAATTATATAAAGATTATCGTGCTCGAAAGAACTGAAAGGAAACGAACGTTTCGAGTGCATAAATAAAGACCTTCTTCAGAGGTTATTTTCAAAGAAAGGTTAAACTATTCGGCATTACCACTTTTTGGCATTTTTATATGGAAAAGTTGTTTACTGGCCTTTGTCGCATAAAGGCCGGGCGTTCCGACAAAAGTTTGGGGACGCATTTGCAACGCCATGTTTTTTGTGTTTCTGTAACGTAAAAGACCCCATAGATAAGCCGATAAGTCTCTTCAGCCATGGCTGAGAGTCAGAGATAAGGAGGCAGAAGAGTTAATCTCCTCTAGGCAGAAAGTCGTCTGCAGTGTTATAGATTGATGCAGGTAGCGGTCTGCTGTTAATGATTTTTTTTTCTTTTGGTTGTGCGAAATATTGCAAACGTTTGTTCTACAGTTGGATTTGATTTATGATCGAAACGCATTAGCAAGACAGAAAGAAGAACAGCGATAGACAGAAAAGTTCATGATTTAAAATAAAAACCCCTTGCTGCTCATCACGACTCAACTTCTTCATGTGTTTCAAACTTTGTGTCCCAAACGAAGGCAGAAAATGTCGTCTGCAGTCAGATGCAGGCAGCAGCCTGCTCTAATCATTTGCGTCTTACAGTTGCATTTGATTTATAATCAAATTGCTTTAGCAAGAGAGAGAGAGAGAGAGAGAGAGAGAGAGAGAGAGAGAGAGAGAAATCAGGGAATGTGTGAGAAAGAGCGAAAGAAAGAATGAGAGAGAGTGTGTGTGCGAAGGAGAAAGAGGAAGAAGAAAGAGAGATAAAATGAGATGTGGGAGGGAGAAAGGGACAGAGAGAAAAAGAGAGAGAGACAGAGACAGAGACAGACAGAGATAGAGAGCACAAAAGAGGGAGAGTGAAAGAGTACAGAGGGATACATAAAGAAAGTGGGCAAGGGAAAAAAAGAAAACAGGAAGAATAAAAGCAGAAGAGAATAAAAAAGGACAGAGGAAGAAAATAAAGTGAAAAAATGGGAGAGAGAGAGAGAGAGAGAGAGAGAGAGAGAGACAAAAAAAGTAGAAAGAGAGAGGCACAGGAGAAAGAAAGAAAGAAAGAAAGAAAAATGGAAAGACAGAAAATAGGAAAGACGAGAGGTGGGAGAGGAGAATAGAGAGAAAGAAAAAGATGATAAACGAAAAAGAGAGGCACGGAACAATAAAAGATTCAGAAAGCAGTAAAAGGGAAAGACGGACGAGAGAGAGAGAGAGAGAGAGAGAGAGTTGAAGAAAAAGAGAGAAAATGTGAGGGAGAGAGTGAGCGACGGAGAAAGAGACAGAGAGCACATAAGATGGAGAGTGAAAGAATACAGAGAATGGGAAAGGGAAAAGAAAGAAAACAGAAAGAACAAAAGAAGAAGAAAGGAAAAAAGGACACAGGAAGGAAATAAAATGAAATTGGGAAAGAGAAAAAAAGACGAAAAAAAGAAGAAAGAGAGAGACACGGGAGAAAGAAAGAAAGATGGAAAGACAGAAAATAGGAAAGACAACAGGTGGGGAGAAGAGAATAGAATAAAGAGAAAGAAACAGATGAAAACCGAAAAAGAAAGGCACGGAAGAATAAAAGAAAGAAAGAAAGAAAGAAAAAGATTCAGAAAGTGTAAGAGGGAAAGACGGACAGGAGAGAACGAGAAGGAAAGAGATAGAGTCGATAGGTGGAGAGAGAGAGAGAGAGAGAAAAAGTGGAAGATAAAGAGAGAAAATATGTGTGAGAGAGAGAGAGAGAAAGAGAGAAAGTGGAAGATAAAGAGAGAAAATGTGTGTGAGAGAGAGAGAGAGAAAGAGAGAAAGTGGAAGATAAAGAGAGAAAATATGTGAGGGAGAGAGAGAGAGCGACAGAGAGCACAAAAGTTGGAGGGTGAAAGAATACAGAGATAAATAAAGAGAATGGGAAAGGGAAAAGAAAGAAAGAACAAAGGCGAGAGAGAGAGAGAGAGAGAGAGAGAAGAAACACAGAAGAAAGAAATAAAGTGCAAATGTGGAGAGAAAAAGAAGAAAGAGACACATGGGGGAAGGAAAGAAAGAAGAAACTGAGAAAGGAAAAGATGGAAAGACAGAAAAAAAAGGAAAGACGAGAAGTGGGAGAGGAAAATAGAGAGAAAGAAAAAGATGAAAAACGAAAAAAAAGGGGCACGGAAGAATGAAAGAAAGAAAGAAAGAAAAAGATTCAGAAAGATAAATGAGAAAGGCAAACAAGAGAGAGTGAGAAGGAAAAAGATAGATTAGATAGGTGGAGAGAGAGAGAGAGAGAGAGAGAGAAAATCTTCTCAGTTTTACCATTCTTGGTTTACGATGCACGTATTTTTTAGCTGATTAAAAATAAAATCTCGTACGTGCTCATTGCAATTCAGTTCATCAGGTATTTCAAGCTTTGTATCCCTAATATAAGCAGAAGATGCATTAGCAAGACAGAAAGAAGAAGAGAGATGGAGAAAGAGATAAATAGACAGAAAAGCTACGCAGTTTTACCTTCATCAGTTTGCAATGTACGTATTTTTTAACTCATTAAAAAGAAAAAAAAAATTCTTTACTGCTCATTACGACTGACTTCATCAGGTGTTTCAAACTTTGTATCCCAAATGAACACAGTCGTTTTGTTCACCAGCTTTTTTTTTGTATTGCAGCTTTACAATAAAACAGTGAGTAGTTAACCGAATAATTATTCACGTTACTGCAACTAAAATATATGAAGGAATTTCTAAAATATTAGATTCGAAACCGAGGGCGAACACGCTTTCATTCTCTCACTCTTCACTCTCTTTTGTGCAAAGTTACAAAACAGAAGTTTCCGCATCTTACATTCTTCCTCGTTATAAATAATGTAACAACTCATAAATCTCCAGACTGTCGCGAAGAAAAGAAAAGAAGAAAGAAATGGGTTGCTGCAAAAGACTGAAGAAACGAATGTTAAAAGAAAAAGAAAAAAAAAAAAAAGATTTAATGAACCTTCCTGTTTTGAGCAAACTTGAGGGTAGCAACAGAAGAGCTTGATTTAAGACATATCAAGAATAAGTTTATTTCATCGAAAATCAAGATAACGCCACTTTATATACACTGCCCTACCAAAATATTAGGTACTTAAACATCTCGATATTCGAGCATCTCCCTCGAATGGGGAAAAGGGAGGTGACACAAGTATCGGTGTAAACTATGTCGAGGACTTGTTCAGCGATAAATAGATGGCGTCCGTAGATGGTGTGTCATCACAATCAGTATCTACAACTTGCTTCTGATGTAAGCAAAATATCAGGTGGGAATATTGGCTTCCTAGCCTCCTACAAACGTTGTTCTCCAGACATCCTCAGCCACAACGGATTATGAAAACGGGAGTGTCCGCATACTTTTGTAGTGCAGTGTACAATAAGGCGATATCGATTAAAAATTGGCCAGAAAGAATGAAAAGAGTCCCACCTTTTTCAAAATACTGAATAGACGTCAAACTGTGAAGCCTGAGGTGATAGACACGCTTCCTAAATAATTTGAAATGAATATATCGAACTTAGGCAGGTATTTCTAATTTTGTATCCCGTACTGAGAGCGTTCCTTTTTTTACGTATACACGAAGTGGAAAAAAACTAGAAAAAAATATTAGGCATCTTGTAATTCAATGTGAGTTCAAAAACAGAGTGGGGGAGGGGTTGTGAGGTTGGTTTCTTGGGAGCCGATGGATTCTCTTCCAAGTCATGTTTAGTGGTCTGGGTTGAGATTAGCATTAGCATTAGTAGAGGCATTTGATGCAAGAAATCAAGCTTATGGAGCATCACCCAAAAAAAAAAAAAAAAAACCCACTTCCACTTCACCCCTCTGTTCGTTCCAATACCTGTCCAGCTGAGCCTTAAACTTATTTAGGCTATCAACCTCCACCACAAGGGATGGAAGTCTGTTCCACCAACCAACCACCCGCTGGCTAAAGGCAAATTTCCGCACGTCTATCCTACATCTGTCTTTCCTCAATTTGAATTTATGCCCTCTCAGGTGGTTATTCTGAGCAAGAGAAAGAATCCCATCAGCACTGAGCATGCTCAAACCATTCAAGGCTTTATACACCTCTATCAGATCACCTCGCTGGTGCCTAGTCTCCAGACACTGTAATTTGCAAAACTTAAGCCTTTCTTCGTAAGAGCACCCCTTTGTTCCATTCACTAATCTTGTTGCCCTGCTCTGTACTCGTTCCAGCAGCTCTACATCCTTCTTGAAATGAGGCCTCCAGACCTGTATACAGTACTCTAGGTGTGGCCTGACCATTGCCTTATACAATGGAATAATCACCTCCTTATCCTGCTGGAAAAATTCCTGTATATCATTGACAATACTCCATGAGCTACTCTTGCAGCCCGTCTGCACTGCTCAGAGAAATTCATAACTGCCTGCACAAGCACCCCCAGGTCCCTTTCATTCTCTACCACTGTCAGTGTAGTACCACAGAGTTGATACGTTGCTCTGGGGTTGCTTTTTCCCATGTGTAGTACTTTACATTTGTCAATGTTAAACTTCATTTGCCACCTCTCAGCCCATCTGCTCAACCTTTCCAGATCCTGTTGCAGCAGCATAGTGTCAGTAGTGTCCTTGACAACCCTGCCAACCTTCGTATCATCTGCAAACTTGGACATTAAGCCTGATACACCATCATCAATATCATTTATAAATACAGAAAACAATAGTGGACCCAATACTGAACCCTGACGGACTCCACTAATAACATTAGTCCACGACGAGCAGTGTCCATTGATTACCACTCTCTGTCTTCTCCCCCTCAACCACCCCTTTATCCATAGCAGCAATTTGCCTCCAATGTCACACTGCTCCAATTTGTGTAGCAGTCTTCCATGTGCAACAGTATCAAAAGCCTTTCTAAGATCCAAGTATATAATATCAAAGTTATTCCCTGCATCCAGTTCTTTTGTGACTGCATCATAGTATCCAATCAAGTTGGTCAGGCAAGACTTCCCCTTAACAAAACCATGCTGTGTCCGAGCTATAACTGAAGTCTTGTCTAAATGATCCTGCAGTGCTTCTTTAACCAGTGCCTCCATTAATTTTCCTGGAACAGAAGTTAAGCTCACAGGTCTATAATTACTTGTGTCAGCCTTTGATCCTCCTTTGTGAATTGGGGTCACATTTGCACATTTCCAGTCCATGGGTACCTCCCCCGAGTCCAAGGAAGCTCTCGTAATTATGGCTAAGGGTTTGCTTACTTCCTTTGCTGCTTCCTTTAATATAACTGGATAGATCCCATCCACCCCAGGTGCCTTTCTTGTGTTTATCTTCAACAATTTCTCCTCCACTTTGCTCTCAGTTATTACAAGATTCTCTAGCTTACTGCCTGAGTTGGATACACCTCTGGCATTCCCCTCGCTGAATAACTCCTCATGTGTGAATGTCGAGTTTGTTAGCCACCCGAGCAGGGTCATCAACAGTTGACCCATCGATCTCAAGTGGACCAATCTGATTCATCCCCTTCCTTCTAGAGTTTACATAAGTAAAGAACTCTTTGCTGTTTTTCTTTGCATCCCTTGCCAAGGATTTCTCGTAATCTGCCTTCGCCTGCCTAACCTCCTTTGTAACTTGGTTGCATATCAACTTGTATCTATCATAGGCTTCTGTGTCATGTGTTAATTTGTAAGTATCCCATGCATTTTTCTTCTCTGCCACATGTCTCATTAGTTCATCTGACATCCATTTTGGCCTAAACCTTGAACAATATTTCTTAGTTGGTATGTAAAGCCTAGTAGCTTCCAAGATAAGTTCTTTGAATGCTTCCCATTTTGAATTTGCTGTTGGTAACATCATCAGTTGGTCCCACTGTATAGAATTTAAATACTGTTGCAGTCCATCGTAGTCGCCTTTGCGAAAGCAAATTAGTGCAATCTGTGGCAAGTCTTCAACACGCTTTTGTTTTGAATTTTTTTTTTTTTTTTTTGTGTTGCAAGGTCCTTTTGCAAGATAAGCATATGTGATGGTAGATGACGATACGTGATGTCACGTGAACGCATGCGCATTATGTTGCATTTTTGTTGAAGATACGCAGACACGAAAAGCGAAATGCAGATTATTGTCGGGAAG
Source organism: Mastigoproctus giganteus (assembly GCF_048544385.1). NCBI lineage: Eukaryota > Metazoa > Arthropoda > Arachnida > Uropygi > Thelyphonidae > Mastigoproctus > Mastigoproctus giganteus. The sequence goes on along the minus strand of NC_143581.1, from coordinate 219,801,042 downwards.
AATAATTACGCATTCAGATAATTTGAATGCATACAAAAGAGGAAAAGAAGAAAAAGAAAGAAAAAAAAAAAGAAACGAGATAGAGAAAACAGAGAAATAAGACAGTGGAGAGAGGGAGGGGGAGAGAGAGGAAAAAGACAAACAAATACTGGAGAGAGAGAGAGAGAGAGAGAGAGAGAGAGAGAGAGAGAGAGAGAGAGAGAGAGAGAGAAAGAGAGTATGACAGCGAGAAGAAAAGAAAAAAGAGATTAGAAAGTCAGAATAATGAAGAGAGAGAAATAGTGTGTGAGAGAAGAGAAGAGAAGAGAGCAAAGAATAGGCGAAAAAATATGGAGGGAGAATAAGACGAGAAAAGACAATAGTGGAGAGAGAAGAGAGAAAAAAAAGAGCAAAGGGAGAAGGACAGATAATGAAGAGAGAAAAAATAGAAGAAAGTGAGCATGAGAGCGAGAAAGAAAAAAAATAGAGAAAAAGAGATGAAAAAGACCGAATAATGAAAAGAGAGAGAGAGAGAGAGAGAGAGAGAGAGAGAGAGAGAGAGAGAGAAATAGTGCGTGTGAGAGAGAGAAGAGGAGAGAGAAAGTTAGGTGAAAGAATATGGAGAGACCCCGAGATAGAAAGAAATAGTGTGTGTGTGTGTGTGAGAGAAGAGAAGAGAAGAGAAGAGAGAAGAGATAGGGGAAAGAATATGGAGAAATAGAAAGAGGAAAGGCAGGCAGAAACGAGGAGAAACACAGATAGTGGAGAGAAAAAAAAGAGAGAAGAGAAAATAGAAAAAGAGACAGAAAGTAGAACAGAGAAGACAGAAAAAGAGATGGAAAGCATCTCTGCTTTCCATCTCTTTCCATAACGAAGAGAGAGTGAAAGAGAGTAAGAGAGATGAGAGTAAGTGAGAAGAGAGACAAAATTATACGTCTTTCCATCTGCTCTCTTTGCTTGCAGCCGATGAGAGCAGATGGAAAGACGTATAATGGAGAGAGAGAGAGAGAGAAGAGAAAAAGAGAGAACAAAGACAGAGTAAATGGAGGGAAACAGAGAGAAAAAGAGTGTGTGAGAAAAAAAGAGATGAGAGAGAGAGAGAGAGAGAGAGAGAGAGAAAGGAGGGAAAAACAAAAGGGCGAGAAAAAAGAGATGAGGCAGAAAAGAAAGAGAAAAGGAAAGGGGAAAATAAATGAAAACAGAGAAACAAAGATAGGGAGAGAGAGAAAAGAAAAATAAAAGAGACGAAAAGAGAGAAAAAGAAGGCGAAAAGAGAAGATGAGCAAGGATAATGAAAATAGAGAAATGGAGTGTGAGAGAAGAAAACAGAGTGTTGAAGGAAAGACAGAAAAGGACCAGAGAAGTTGAGAAAGAGAGATGAGGGTTAACACAGAGACAGAAGGAGAAAGGAGCGGAGAGACAGATAAAGAAAACAAAAAGAGAGAGGAGAGACAGAGGAGTAAAAATTTAAAAAGAACCAGAAAGAGAGGAAGAAAAAGAGAGAGAAAGACAAGTAGTGGACAGAGAGAGAGAGAAAGAAAGGATGAATCCGCTGCTGACAGAGGAAGTTTCCGCGAAAAGAGAGGTTCTTCGCCATTTCCACTTAATGGGGCCGAGAGCGCATTTGAATTTCCCGTGTCGGAACCTGCTCTGACGGGGGTGTGAGCGGCTGCTGCTCCGAACTTGTTGACTGTCGAAATCGCCGCTCACGTTCTTCCCACTTGGAACGCAACTTAACCATCAGGTGCCGGTGCATTATGGGTAACGAACCAACCGATTGTAATCCGAGCTCAAACATCGCCCTTCCTTCGCAGCTATCGTTTCCCTCCCCCCATTGTTCCCTTTATTGCGCGATTCCCCACGCTTATCTCCCGCCCACAACCGAGGCGCGTGCTCCTCAAAAGCGCTCCTTTTTTTTCCCGCCAGCTCTTCTGGTGGCCCAAGATTAGGCGGTCGGACGGGCATTAGAAGGGTCGATTAATAAGAGGGCAATCTGCGGAAACCACCCTGACACGGAGGGTGAGTTACGATCTCGCGCTTAATGGGCCGAAGGGGTGGGGCCGGCTAACAGAAGAAATTTTGTCTTATCGGCAATCGAAAGTCGCGCGACATCGGCAGAAACACAAAGCCGTAATAGCCGCACGATGTACACGCGCCGCAGTAATTGCGCCGCCAATATTTTCCAACTCGATCGTCATCAACCCCAAACATCGCCCATCCTCGCAATAACGAACACGCCTGTAGAGGGCGCTGCAGCCGCTAATGCGCAGAAAAATAGAAGCATCTAATCGACCGCTCGATCTCCTAAAATTCCCAATAACAAACCCTTTCTCTCTCTTTCTCTCTAAATGGACTTTTTCCTTTTTTTTTCTAAAATTTTTATCTAATATTCCAATTGGAAAAAAAAAAAAAAACGATCATCACGCTATTGATTTGAAAGATTATATTTTATGTTAGTACATTAGTTTTGAGAGAGGACCAAATTCGAGTAAAACAGTGCTAGAGACACTAAATTTACGAGAAACATTCTTCATCCCCCCCCCGACGTTACTTAATCTCATTCGCGAAGATGTTGAAAACTTTGTCGGTAGGTGGTGATACCGTGCCACATCTTCGCGTAAATGATTGCCACAGACGACATCCGCACCACTATTTTACTCGAAGTTATTCGCAATTTCAAAGGAGTTGTGGGATAGATAACAGACGGATTTTTTCTCTAAAAATCGAATTTCATTAATCTGTACGAATAATTGTAATTCCATCATTCTTTTCTTGATTTTCAAGAGAGAGAGAAGAGCTGAGGGACAAACATTGCAGACGAAGAAAATTATAACATTTTTTGGTAAACGTTTCGTCTGCTGTTAGGGCATTTATAAATGATGATTGGTTGGTATCAATGTGTACCGATTTCGTGGTTGGTGGGGGGGAGGTGGGGGGATGGACTGCGCATTAATGATTGATGATGTCGGGCTGCGATTATATACAGCAGGGTGATGATGAGAGTTTCGGTTACATATTTCGGATGGAGCGTGCGCCATGTGTTTAACACGTTTATCGACAGCTGTCGTCTGCTGCCCCTCACAAAACACGATCTGCAAAATTATTGATTTCTACGATCGCATCGATAAATCGATACCGAAATGCAGATCATCACCAATTTTGGATGCGGGTGGAGGGGGGGATCACCTGTGAGAGGAACACGTGACAGAGGAAGACGCTGTGAGAACGAGATGGTTGAAATATCAAGTAATAAGAGAGAGAGAGCGCGAAAGTGAGCAAGACAGAAAGATGGAAAAATGAGAAGGATAAAGATAATGAAAGAAGGGGAAAGAGAGAGATAGATAGAGAGATGGAAAGAAGCAGAGAGTGAGAGAAAGGAGTGAGATGTAGAGAAAGAGAGAAGAAACAAAGTAAAAGAGTGAAAGGAAGAGGAGGGTAAGAGAGGGACTGAACGAGACAACAACGAAGAACAAAGATGGCAGTAGAAAGGGAACGAAGGAGAATGAGAATGAAAGAGAAGGAGAGGAGAAAGAGAATGAAAGAGAAGGAGAGGAGAAAGAAACAGAAGAGAGAGAGAGGAGAAAAAAGAAAAATGAGTGAAGGATAGAGTACGAAAGTGAGAAAGACTGAAAAAGGATTAAAATAGGAAGGATAAAGATAATAAAAGAAGGGGAAAGACAGAATGAAAGAGAGCTAGGTAGATAGAGAGATGGAAAGAAACAGAGAATGTGAGCGAAAGGACTGAGATGGAAAGAAAGAGAGAGAGAGAGAAAGAGAGACGAAACAGAGAGAAATGAGTAAAAGAAAGAGTGAAAGAGAGGGCATCAGAAGGACTAAAAGAGAGAGAGAAAAAAAAGAATAAAGATGACACTATAAATAGAACGAAGAAGCGTGAGAATGAAAGAGAAAGAGAGAGGAGAGGAGAAAGAAAGACAAACAGAAAGAAACAGAAAAGAGAAACACAGAGAGAAAGATACGAATAGAAAGATAGAGAGAAAGAGAGAGAAAAATTAGAGAAATACAGAGATGGAAAGAAAGAGACAGAGATAATATTAACGTGTGAGAGAAAGATACATATAGGAAGAACGAATGACAGAGCAAGAATGAACGTGAGAGAGAGAGAGAGAGAGGGAACGATACAAATAGAATGAACATGAGAGAAAGAATGAATGGCAGAACAAGAAAGACGAAGAAAAATACAGAACGAAAGCACAGAGAGAGAAAGATAGAGATAAAAAAGGAGCGAATGTGGAAGAAAGAAAGATACATACAGAAAGAAAGAATGAGACGGGAAGAAAGAGGGAGAAGCAGAAAGATAAAGGAGTGAACGTGAAAAAGCGAAAGATACAGAAAGAATGAAAGACAGGGAAAGAAAGATAGAGAAAGATGTAGATAGAGAGATGAAAAGAAAATGAAAGATACGGAAAGAAAGATAAAGATGCAGAGAAATGGAAAGAAAGAGATAAAATGAATAAATGAGAGAGAAGGAGAAAGATGGAAAGAAAGAATGAATGTGAGAGTGAGAGAGAGAGAGAGAGAGAGAGAGCGAAGTAGAAAGAAGGGAGTGAACAACAGAGAGCAAAAGAGACAAAAGAATGAAGAAGTATCAAATGAGGGAAAGAGAGAGCGAAGGAGAGTGGGATAGAGAGAGAGAAAAAGAAGGAGAATAAAGGTTCTCTATCCTCATTCGTTTCCTGGACAATTAGAGAAGGAAAAATGGAAGAGGGAAAGAAAAAGAGAGATGGAGAGAAGGAGGAAGAGAAAGAGAGAAGCAGAGAGAGAGAGAAATGAAAAGAAAAAGACAGAGAGGGGGAAGAAAGAGAGAGAGAGAGAATATTTCATGAAAGTTGCAATTTGAGCGAATGTCCCGACTCGGAGCTTTCAGTAAACAAGGGGTGGAGAATCGGCAGAAGTTGCCGAAAGATTCCAAGTCTCGGGGCGTTCACTAAACAAAACTCGCAGCGCCTACGCTCTATGTCATCGTCTGCTAGGTCTCTTTGTCAGAGGACACACCAATTACGCATGCGCCATCTTCGGCGAAAAAACCTATTTCTTCCGGCTATTCGCTTCAACTCGCGATTCTTCGGCAACCCCGCGAGGCAACAGGATTGTTCTTGCCCACGTCACAGCGTCCCATTGTCGCTCCCACGTCCTATCGTTTGCTTCTTCCACGTCCTGTGCGCATGTCCCATTTGTCCAACTTCCAACTTTTATCATTTCCAAAACAAAATGTCGTTTGGTTTTTCTTTCTTTTTTTTTTTTCCTTTTTCGAGCGAGGGCGGTCGCACACGGAAGGTCATTTCCAGCAATTTTCCGAATCAACATTCCGGCGTAGCGTTCCGTCGCTTGGCAAAACACGATCATTTACATTTACGTACACTAGCGGTCCAAAAGTTGCGGACCACCTAATAATTAAATTAGGCTAATCATTACGCGCGTGCAGACCCTTTGAGACCGCAGGGAAATGGAAAAAGGGAGAAATGCAGAAGTGAAAGAAGGAAGAAGTGGAGAAAGTAAAAAGGAGGGAGAGAAACAGACGAACAAAGAGGAAAAGAACACGAATAAGAATAAGAAAGTGGAAGAAAGAAATATGTTAACGGCTCCATAAGTCTATTACGTCTGTAGAAGTGTGTTCACCGACCGAGTGGAGTGTTCTGCGGGATGAAAAACCTGGAATAACTGAAGGGAGGAACTCCACTCCTGCCTCAGATCGGATAACTGCAGGCCTCGATTGAAGAGCACGTTTCAAATTCCCCCATTCGCCTACAGGAACTTAACTACGACCTCTCCAAAGGGGCTACGAGGGGCGAAACCACTACGCTGACGCGGGGATGATAAAGAAAGGGAGAAGAAATGAAGAGGGAGAGAAAGAAAGGAGTGAGAGAGAGGAGAGAAAGACTGGAAAAATGAAGGCCAGGGGGAAAATAGAAAAGTACATTGGGCAAAAGAGAGAAAGAATAAGAAAGAGAGTGAACGAATGAAGGGAGGGGAAAGAGAGAGAGAAAGAAATGGAGATGGAAAAGGAGAGAGAGAAAGAAGTCGAAATAGAAAGAAGGATGAAACTAGAGGGGGAAGAGAGAGAAAAAAGAAATAAAAAAGAGAGACAGGAAGATAAAAAGAGAGAAGGAGAAATACATGTAGAAAGACAAAGAAAGGCGAACAAAGAGAGAGAAAGAAAGACATGAAATAGAAATATAGAAAAAGAGATGAAAAAAAGGAAGAGAGAGAAAGAAACACAAATAAAAAGAAAGAAAGAAAGATGGAAATGGAATAAGCGAGAAAGAAAGAGAAAGAAAAAATGCATTGAATAAGACAGAAGTATGAACATAGAGAAAGACATAAAGAGAAAGAGAGAGGGAGAGAGAAAGAAAGTCGTATGAAATAGAAAGATAGAAAAAGGGATGAAAATAGAGGAAGAGAGAAAGAAACACAAATAAAAAGAAAGAAAGAGAGATGAAATGGAATAAGCGAGAGAAAGTGAATGAAAGAGAGAAATTGAGAAATAGAGAGAGAGAGAGAGAATGTGTTTATTTGGAGGGGGATGTACAAATCGTTTGGAATGAGGAATGATGCATTGCGGATGGCAATCTCAGTTGACGCCGCTCTCTTATTCCTCCAAAATTAAAGTGGAAAAGGAGGAAGCGAATGCAGCAATTATTAAAAAGTAGGCTTAACAGTACTTCGTTATTCGTACCTTCAAAGGACGCAACGCTGCCGGAAACCAAACGAAAGACTCCTCAGACGTCTCGTCTGCGCACAGACGCTGAAAGAAAAGCAGAAGAAAGCGGGAGATCGGACTTACCTCAGTGAGCGGGGGATTCGTCCTGGACAGAGAAGGTGCAGCTGCGCCATCCTCGCCACCCGACCTTTTTCGACATTAAAACCTCGAGCGGGCGGTCTCGGAAACTATAAGCGGAGGGTTTCATCGATCGCGACACATACCGCTCCGCTCCGGAGACAGAGAGAGCGGGAATGCACACACACCGAGCGAAACGCCTGTCCTCGCTCAAGAAAAGTGCCACATTTGCTTCCTCACATCCGCGAATAACCCGCGTACTCGACTCCCCCTCCCCGAGACGATTTTTTTCTTCTTTCTCTCCCTCACACCCTTCCGACCACTCCGAGTCCGAGAAAGAGCGCGCGCTTCGTTCGTTCCCACGAACGTCTGCGGAAACTGGCTGCCGCCAAACTTCTACGGATTCTGGAGAACCGCTTGGCCGCTTGGGGGCGCTGATGCGACGGCAATTTGCAAGCGAGGGTTAAAAGCGGCAGAGAGTAGCAGTCGGCCATTACGTCTAATTGGTCGACATCGGCGGGTTATGAAACATTTCGGACGCTTTCGAAGAGGGGGCGTCTCGGATCGCCAGCGTTCTGATAATCGCCCTCCGAAGAGACCGTAAGGCTCCATCCGTTGCGCTTATTTCAGGACAGCGTTCCGATGGCTAAATATAGCGGGGACGTGCGTTCCGAGTTCGCCAATAGATGTGCCGGGAAGAGATTTCACTTGTGCGCAATTTTCTGCGCATCTTCATGATTTATGTTTTGCCCAACACGTTGCATTTGATTTCATATTTTTCCATTTTTGATCATTTTTTAGAGGAGGAGACATTTTTGATGCTTTATTTTCTTAAGAGGGTTAAGGTTAATAATTCTTAAGGGTTAATTCTTAACCCTCTTAAGGTAAATTCTTTACAAAAGCTGCATTGTACATAAGTAGCCTATAGTAGGTTAACTCTTCTGCAGAGCATAACTAACTTTGCTCTTTAAAAATTCCTACAATCTTCATTTTTACTTTTTAATTTTCAAAATTCTTATCTTTTCAATTTGTAATTTTTATTTTTAAAATTTAAAAATTTTCAATTTTTTTAAATTACAAAAAAAATCGGGAAATTTTGCTCTTTAAAATTTTCCTCAATTCTCTTAACGCGATTTTTAATTTTCAATTTTTCAAATGTCTGCTTTTTATTCGAATTTCGATTTGCTTTTCTTCTTTTTAAAATTTTTTTAAAGATTTTGTTCATTTAAATGTTTTTACATTATAAAAATTTTAAAAGGGTAAAAATATTTTAAAACAATTATTAATATTTCAAAACATACATTCAAAAAAATTTAAATTTGGATGTTTTTGCTGTTTCCTAATTTTTAAAATAGAATTAAAATTTTTTAATTCTTTAATATTTTTAATTCTATTTTAAAAAATTTTTCTTAATTTTTGATTTCTTTCAATTTATAATTCTCTTAAGTGTAATTTTTTTAAACATTTTGTTCAGTTAATGTTTTTACATATTTAAAAATTTAAACAAAATTTTAAAACAGCAAAAATATTTTGCAATTTTTTTAAAAAACTTTTAAAATATTTAAAACAATTGAAATCAGAATTTTTTACTATTTCTTTCATTTTAAAATTTTAGTTCTTTTTTTAAAAATTTTTCTTAATATTCGATTTTTTTAAATTTATATTTTCTCTTAAATGTAGAATTAAAATTTTTTTTCTTTTCTCTTAATTCTGCTTTCATTAAACTACAGTTGGAATTTTCTTAGCCATTCCAGCTTTTTATTAAATACGAAGTCAGTCTGTAATATTGTTGGGGAAACCCAAACCAAGAGGAGGACGAATCCACCCCTCAATCAATCTGATTGTTTTTGCGCGTTTGAACAATCCGATAAAGGAATCCGCCGATATAAAACGCAACCAAAGTCATCGTGAAATGCGACCGCATATTCCCCGGGGACAGTCGCCTGGATGATCCACGGAAAATGCCCACCTCTTGGGCGCATGCGTACAACCGCGTTTCACGATCCTGTGGCAATAGTGGCAGAAGATATGTCGACAGGATGTCCCGTGGGTCTTGGACGTCGCAATTCATTCAAGTTTCACGATTCATTAAATCCGCGACCTTTTCTCCTTGCCGGTGACGAGAATTCGTATCGAGAGTGCGGGGGTCGCTGTCGGAGTTGATGATAATGGACGCCTCCGGACTCTTACTTTTAAGGAGAAACGCCGTCGGTGGTGAACAGCGTTTGTGTAATTTTTCTTATCTCCAACTCCAATTGTTTTGGATCAAATAAACAGTTTTCCTCTTAACCAGTCTGTTGTCAGAAATTCGCATTCTCTTAATCATCCAATTTTCTTCTTAAAATTTTTCTACAATTCTCTTTTAAAGAGCAACATGCTTAGTCGGTAAATCAAAAACAAGTTCCTCTTAACCAGTTCACCCAGTTCAAACAACAGCAATATATTGTAAATTCTAAATCTGCTTTACAGCCCTGACCCTGTCCCATGCGACTTGTTTCTAAGAATGCATATGCACTCTTGCTGGAAAATACGTTTTCTCTTAATCAATTCCTTTTCTTTGCCTCTTGACAAAATCCAGTTAGGAAATGTTCTATATATATTCTTTATCAATGCGGTTTTTCTTATTTAAATCCCGTGCAATTAAAATATCTTGTTTTCTCTTAACTGTTTACCTCGTAACATTGACTCTTCATTTTAATCCACTCCCTCGTTAGATGTCACATCTTCTGTTAATAGAACTTTGCCACATCGGATTCATTACATTTCTTATTTAACCGGTGTTACAACATAATTTTTTTCTCTTAATCAAATTTAAACGAAACATTTTCTCTTATGAATTCTCTTTTTAGAATGTGATTTTTCTATCAGTTCAAGCTTCATTTCAAGATTTCAAATTCCACGTCTTCAATTACAAATTGGAAAATCTTTAAAATAATGATTTTTTTTCCCTCATGATCAACTCCCTCGATAGAAATTGATACATTTTCTCATAACAAAGTTTTCTGTTATATTGGTTTTTCCTTTTAATTAAATCCCCTAAAAGTGGAAAACATCATCAAACTTAAAAGTATCAGTATCAATCTTGTTATGATATTTTTCTCTTAACCAACTCCCTAATTGTGACATGATTTTCTTTTAGCAAATGCCTTTATTGTGATATCGGCTTCTCTTAACCGCGACTTAACGAAATCTATTACAGAAAATGAGATATCCAATAATCTTTTATTAGACATCTCATTTTCTCTTAACCCAATCACTTATTATAATATACTTTTTTTTCTCTCTCTCTTAAGTAAATCCGTTATACAAAATCTATTTTCAGAATTTCCATTTTACAAATTTAATTAAAAAAAGCCTTCTCGAATAAGCGAATTTAAAGAAAACGACTTTTTCATAAGCACAATCCTTCAATGACATTCAAAAGTCTTTTCTTCCTTAAATACTTGATTATTTCCTCTTGATTACTTTTTTTCTCTTGATTTTTGAAAATCACATTTGTTAAATATTATTGGGGTAATGAATAAGAATGGAAGTTCTCTTCTCAAACACGACTTCATCCTTCTGGAATATCGATTTTTAAATTTAAAATCGTTCTAAACGTATCGTTGAAAATGGTCCGGTGGACCCCTTTTTGTTCTCGTAACTGATCCAAACGATATAGATGCAAAAGGATATTTTTTTGGTGACGAAACCGGGATAAGTATTCATGGTTATATCTACATTGCCCTACTTTTTCAACCATTATGCTCACTTCTGTTTTTTATTTATTAGAGCGATTCCTGCCATTCCACTCATATATCTGCATAGATCGATCAACTCCCTTCCATTCCAAGATGTCCAATTCAAAAAAAGAGATTCCATCTGAAAAATTCACTTTTGGTTTAATTCCTTCGCACTATACGAATAATTTTATTTTAATTTCATCCGATTAGCCAATTTCTAGGTTTATAAGATATTTTGGAGTCCTCGGAGAAAAACTCCCCCTCCAGTTCTGTGATCATTTGAGAACGTCCCGTGTTTGGTACCTCAACCAGCGAGTAGAGGAAACAAATAGCACTTAATCCATAAAAAAAGGGTCAGTGGCCTTGTACCCGGGCGTGTTATTTTGTACCAGTTTCTTGGAGTGGTTACTGATTGGCAACACAGCCATTATTATTCATCTACGAGTGACCGAGATCGAATATTCACGGACTGGGAGACGCCTTCGTTGTCTGGTGGACGTCAAGAGACGGGTCCGTGGATTAAAATTCTAATGATGAACGATTTGGCCAATAATTAATTTTGGATATGCCACGCGAGTCTTGTTACTACGATCTCCTTTTAGTAATTGGGGGAGGGGGCATGGGGCGCGTGGGTGAAGTGGAGGTTAATAGCAAATACACCTAAATATTATTATCCACATGTTTAGAAACCGTCCCTTTTATTGTAGAGAGAATTCGATTGGATTTTAGTGTATTTCTTGATTTTTGAATAGTTTGAATCAGATTTAAAATTTTTTTAAATATTTGTTCAATTAAAAAACTGATTTTTTTTTTAAAATTGAATTTTGTGGTGGAAAAATGTATTAAATATATTTATACTGCACTCTTTTAAATGGACATATTTATTTTATTTTGAAATTTCTTTTAATAGGAACTTAATTTTGAATTCCTTTTTAATTTGAATTTTTTTTCTCTCTTCTATTTCGAAATGTGTTTTAATTTGAATCCTCTTTCTTCCCTTTCAATTCTTTTTTAATTTGAATTCACTTTCTTTCTCTTCTTCCGAATTGTATTTTAATTTCAAACTTCTTTCTTCCTTTTGAACTCTCTTTTAATTTTAATTTTCTTTCTTTTCAATTTTCTTTCTTTCTTTCTTTTCAATTTTCTTTTAATTTGAACCTTATTTCGTTCTTTTCTTTATTTTGAATTTTGTTTTACTCTGAATTTTCTTTCTTTTGAATTTTGTTTCACTTTGAATTTTCTTTCTTTCGTTACTTTCTTTTGAATTTTTCTTCTTCTTTCTTTTCAAATTTTAAAATTCAAATTAAAAGGCATTCAAAAGAAAGATTTTGAATTCCTTTTAATTTGAATTTTCTTTTAATTTGTAGTTTCTTTTTTTTCTTTCTCTTGAATTTTCTTTCTTTCTTTTCTTTCTCTTGAATTTTCTTTCTTTCTTTTCTTTCTCTTGAATTTTATTTTAATTTCAATCTTCTCTCTTTCTTTTCTTTCTTTTAAATTTTGTTATACTTTGAATTTTCTTTCTTTCTTTTCTTTCTCTTCAATTTTATTTTAATTTGAATCTTCTCTCTTTCTTTTCTTTCTTTTGAATTTTGTTATACTTTAAATTTTCTTTCGTTTCTTTCTTTTGAATTTTTCTTCTTTGTTTTCTTTCTTTTGAATTCCTTTTAATTTAAATCTTCTTTCTTATGATTTCTTCTTTATTTTTTCTTCTTTCTTTTAAACTTTTAAAATTCAAATTAAAAGACATTCAAAAGAAAGCTTTTGAATTCCTTTTAATTTGAATTTTCTTTTAATTTGTAGTTTATTTCTTTTGAATTTTATTTCTCTTGAATATTATTTCTTTCTTTTCTTTCTCTTGAATTTTATTTCTTTCTTTTTTTTTCTCTTGAATTTTCTTTCTTTCTTTTCTTTCTCCCGAATTTTATTTTAATTTGAACCTTCTTTCTTTATTTTTAATTTTTCATCTTCATCTTTGTTTGTTTCGTTTGAATTTTCTTTCTTTCTTTTGAATTTTGTTTTACTTTGAATTTTCTTTCTTTCTTTTGAATTTTATTTTACTTTGAATTTTCTTTCCTTCATTTTTTTAAAAATATTTCTTCTTTGTTGGTTTCTTTTAAATTTCCTTTCTTACTCTTTTCATTTCAATTTTTTCTTTCATTTCTTTCTTTTGAATTTCTTTGTATTTTGAATTTTCTTTCTTTCTCTTGAATTTTCTTTCTTTCTTTTGAATTTTCTTTCTTTTATTTATTTTGAATTTTCTTTCTTTCTTTTGAAGTTTATTTTAATCGAATTTTCTTTCTTTCTTTTGAAGTTTATTTTAATCGAATTTTCTTTCTTTCCTTTGAATTTTCTTTCTTTTAATGATGACAATTTTTTAGGAAATTTTATGTTTGCAAAGTTTTTCTCTTTTTGGAAATTTATATTTGTAATTTCAATTTGAAATTCGCTACTTTCTGCTAATCTAAAATAAAACTTTCCGTCTTTTTTATGATGCGTCATCATTTTCCTTTCCACTAATGTCTGTGCAAATCTCTTCTGTATCTTCAAACCCAAAAAAAGAAAGAAAAAATTATTAATGTACCTCGATAGATAATTTTCTAAGTAATCTTTTTAATGTCTTTCAGTGGCGCCATCTTATGGCATGATTTGTAATTACGAAATAATGTGTTTATTTTAATTTTTAGAAATGATTTTTCCTGCATTAAATTGTACATTTAGAAACATCTTTAAAATAAAGAAATCGAAAAAATGAAAAATTATATTCTAAAATGTCATATTCATGAATTTAAATAGCAAATTTTTAATATATTTGTTTAGATATTAGAAGTAATTTCAATTTGGAGTTCACAATCCCTTCGTAATTCAAAATTAAATTTCCCATCTTTTTTTATGATGCATCATCATTTTCCTTTCCACTAATGTCTGTATAAATCTCTTCTGTATCTTCAAACCCAAAAAAAGAAAGAAAAAATTATTAATGTACCACGGTAGATAATATTCTGAGTAATCTTTTTAATGTCTTTCAGTGGCGCCATCTTATGGCTATATTTATTATTATGAAAACGTAGGTGTTTATTTTTATTTTAGAAATTATATTTTCGGCATTAAATTTTGTATTTAGAAACATAATGATGCTAAGAATTAACAAGTAAACAATTTGAAAAATTATATTCTTAATAATTTAAATATAAAAGCATGATTCTAATCAATTTTAATTTATTTTTATTAAAAAGATATACGTTGTAATTTCAATTTGAAGTTCACACATCCTGGTAATTTAAAATGAAGTTTTCCATCTAAAAAAAGATGCGTCATTAGTCTCCTTTCCACTAATGTCTGTGCAAATCTCTTCTGTATCTTCAAACACGAAAAAAGAAAAAAATATATAGTTTGGGAAGGAACAAAAATATTAATGTACCTTGGTAGATAAATTTCTGGGTAATCGTTTTATTGTCGTTCAGTGGCGCCCTCTTATGGCTGTATTCAAAACACACTACAAACTAATTTCTAATTTGTTTAAATTTTATATTGGGATCTCTTATTTGTTTTAAATTTCTTTTTCCAGAAAAAGAAATTTAAAATTAAATAAAATCAAAAAACAATAAAAGTACATTTTTAAAAATTTCTTTTTATTTCTTCATACTAAAAAATATATTTTAAAAATTTTATTTGTATCTTTTATTTTTATTTGTATTTTTATTTGTAAAACATTTGGATCTTTTATTTGTTTTAAATTTCTTTTTCCAAACGAAGAAATTTAAAATTAAATCAAATCAAAAAACAATAAAAGTACATTTTTAAAAATTTCTTTTTATTTCTTCATACTAAAAAATATATTTTAAAAATTTTATTTGTATCTTTTATTTTTATTTGTATTTGTATTTGTAAAAGATTTGGATCTTTTATTTGTTTTAAATTTCTTTTTCCAAACAAAGAAATTTAAAATTAAATAAAATCAAAAAACAATAAAAGTTCATTTTTAAAAATTTCTTTTTATTTCTTCATACTAAAAAATATATTTTTAAAATTTATTCTACTTATACCACCGGTGGGCAGCCTACGGCCCGCGGTCATTTTTAAAAAAATATATATAAATGGCCCAGTGTTCATTATATATATATTTATTATTATTTTTTTATTAATGTAATTTCTAACGCAAATTTAGAAAATTCTCTGCGCATTGCTGTGACAAATATCGATCCAGATATCGATTTACTGATGAAAATAAACATTATCAAATTTCTCAAAAAATATCGCAAATTTTATTACTGTAATTATATTTGTATTTTTATAATTTTACCTTGAATTTGTATTCTGTTTTACTTATTAATAAAATAAGAAATATTTTATTGTAATAATAAAATAAATATTACAATAAATAACATAAAACTTTAAGACAATTTTTTTATTATAAATCATTTTAATAATCCAAAAAATCATGGAAACCTAAAAAAAAAAATTGGCTCGCGAATAATAAAATTAAATTCCTCATAGAAATTTTATTTGGCCCGCCATTTGGGAATTATTGTAGTTCTTGAAATCGTCCCTAGATGGCACCACGAACAATTTTAAAATATTATTCATATAAATGTCTGTATTAAGGTTTATTTTGCAAGTAGTCAACAGATAGCGTTAGTTTAGTTCGAAAAATCCTATTGGTTGCCAGGTGGCGCTGATCTAGATACCAGAGTACTAATAATCAATAGGTGACGCCGATTTTAAATAATAGAGGTAGATGGCAACTCAAGCATGGTGAAATAACCGAGCGAGTACATCGCCCTCTAGTCATTATACCACGAACTAATATGCCATTTCCAACGGGTACTCGACATGACCTAAGTATAGATAGCCAAATAACCGGAACTGGGATCAGCAGGATCTACTCAATGGTTACTCACGAGCGTGGCGATGTCAGGGCCCACCGAGCTGAAATGATGTGACAAAAGCCAACAGGAAGACATTAGATATGTTTGCGCAGCAGACAAAAGCATAATTCTGAAAGGTGCTGTTCAGCTGGACTCCGGGTCCTTTGTGCACGTGCATGCAGAAAGGATTGTTCGTGGCTTCGATAATATATTCTGTGTACTGACGCTAGAATTGCGCTTCTAGCTGTAATCTGGCTTGTTCAAGTGGCTTCCTCTGGGGTGTGTGATAGAATAACACCATTTCGATGGAATCTTTAATGATATTAGGTGTTGATGTTATCTTATGTAGCAAGGTCATCTGATCTGCGCGTACCAAAAGGGTTAATTTTATCGGGAATTTCCTCGGGGATTTTCAGCCAAGTAGAATTGTTTTCAAATTAAAAATATTTCCAAGGTGTTTTGTAGGAGGTGCAGCTTAATGAGTAATTAGATATTTCGTTTAGATCATGCGCAGTTTATGATTGCTAATATTGTGTTTGCGTAGAATTCCCTAACATGTACAGGGACGCGAAGTTTGGAAAATTTGAGTTAAAATGCTTTTCTCTCTTCAACTTTGGGACCACAATTTGTACAGAAAATGGCAAGAAGCCAGATTCGGATATTTTTTTAATTAAGTAATTAAAAGGAACAAAAGATGCTCAAAAATGTTTTAAAACCCAACATGAAATCCTTGTAAAATCTACCCATTTATAATTGATAGGTGCAATTCCATGGGACTTCATTTTGGGAGTCCAATACACAAACGAAGATTCGTCTGTTGAGTGATCCTTATCACTCCATCCAGGCCTTCCCAATAAGTAGCACAGAATTTCCTGCACCTGTCAGGTACATCTCCTATATTTTCAAAATTGGGCTTTTTAATTAATCACGTGGTTGCCATGCAAAATTTGCACTGTAATTGTTGGTAACCTATAATTCAATGGTGCATTATCTTGTATAATGTCTGGTTTATGTTTCCTAGGTCTACACTGCTGGACAAAATTAACAGAACACGGGGAAAACGTGGTATAACTCGTGCAGCTTGCGTTGAAGCGGGACAAAATTTGGTATGGTGATGTACCACAGAATAACGATGACAGGAGGAGACAGCAGGAAACTTCTGACAGGTATAAGGCACATTTATAGGGGTTGCATAAGAATTACCAAAACGGTCGCATTACGGAAGTAGATACAAGATGCTCTGACAGCGGCGAACCATGCTCGATATATGGGTGTCTACAAAGATTCTGTGGGCAACAAATCCTCTTCTTCCACCAGTGCAGACCTTAGCTCACCAAATGACCGAGTTGTTGGCAGTCGGCACGCAGTGTAATGCTTAATGGCGTCACACATAATGTTCGATGGGATTTAAGTCTAGTGATCGTGCTGGCTACGACAGTCGTTGGATATCTTCATTTTCAAAATGTTCCTCCATCACTTGAGGTTTATGTGCAGTGGTGTTGCCGTGCGCCGAAAGAAAATCTTAGACAACAACACCCCCAAAATTTCGCAGATGGGTTCGAAGATCTGTTCTCGGTACTTCTGCGCAGTTACGGTACCCCTATAAAAAACATGAAGAGGGGCACGGCCGTTGGTCATTATTCCACCCCACACGAGAACACTGCCGCTACCGTAAGTGCCCCTTTCTGTGATATTGGAAGGATGGTAACGCGTTCCTGGTTTTATCCAGATGAAATAACTTCTAGAATCTGTTTGCAGCCTGTAAAATGTGACTCAGAGAACAGAACTGAACCCCTTTGGTGAGGGCTGCAAGTCACATGTTCGTGGCACCAGTTTCGACGAGCTCAGCGGTTTGGGGTTAATGGGATTATTATTAGCAACAACAAAAAGCATTGAACGCTATAAAATACCATATCGATGCCCCACAAGAAACTATTGTTAAAAGACACGTCTAAAACCCTCCTTTTTAATCTTGAACTGAATTTTTTTGACTTTTTCATGCAGATAGTTTAAATGAGGAAAAAACGATAATTGTCATCAATAACTTATGCAGATCAGCCCTAAACTATCTAAAACCTAGGCCACTTTTGCTTCTAGAACAGATCTGGATATACCTGTTACACATAAGACCAAGTCATGTGCATAAGAAATTTTATGCACATTTTCCATTGATTGATCTAACCATAAATTAAGCACTAAATCCCCAAAAAGTGGGCCCAATACAGACCCCTGTGACACCCTTTCAAGAGCTTCCTTTCAAACTTTAAATGTTTGGACTAAAGAATAATTTTCCTACCAGTTAGGTAACTTTGTATCGTTGTGTACAAAATGTTGGACACTGAATTCCCCTTAATTCAAACGAGGTACTGTCATGCCATACTATGTCAAAGGCTCCAGTAAAGTCCATAAAAGTAACTAATACACTTATCCATTGGCTAGTAGATTGACACCTCTCACTAATATTAAAGGTTAATGGGATAAAAATCATTGGGTTGAGTCCACTTGAATTGCGCCTTCTTAACACCGTCCAGTTGGAAATGTTTCACCTGTGGACGCAGCAACCTTAGGAGACAGTTGATGACTGGACATCGTAGGGAGACCTTGTCCAGCTCTTCATGTAATGGTGGCCGAGTGGTTAAAGCGCCAAACCCTGTCCAGATGGTGTTAAGATGGTTAAAAGTTGATATAATCATATGGATGTTTGTGGTCGAACATTTAAAAGTCGAAGTTAACTACTGTTGTTTTGACAATGGTTCTTGTCTCCTGCAACTGCTTCCATAGTGCCGAGAAGATACTGAGTGACACATTAAGCCAACGTAACACCTCCTGGTGGGCTTGCTTCATGACGTCCATCTGGCCGCCATCTCAAAAGAATCATCTAAACGAGCATGACTTGCAATCGTGAGTACTAGAGATGTGGAGGTCCTACAGAGCCTTTGACCATCTTCCTCTTCCCGATGGGAGAGGAAGATGGTCAAAGGTGGAGCTAGACTTGTAAACTGTTCAACAGAATCATGTAGTACGTGAACTCCTCGTGCAGGTTTTTCTCTATCGAAAATTAAAACGATGGAAAAGATTTCTAAATTGTGGAATCACCGGAGAAAAATCGGTTAATGCAGGATACAAATTTCATTTTTAACACAAAAAGCAGATTAAAAAACAAAAACGTGCGTTTATTTTAAACAGATTGGAACGGGTTCGGCATAAATCCAAGAAGCGTTTTTAACATTTCCAAAGCACGAAACACGTGACTGTGATGAGTAACCGAACATGTTGTGACAAGTTGAGATTCGTTTCCGTCATTTTAAGTTTCAGGTCCCCGAACGTTTTCATCACACCTCCTCTGTAGTGAACAATAACATCACGCTAATTAGCATTATGAGATACACAATTTATATTTTTATCGGGAACGAGCTGTTGAACCCTCGCGGATAGCGCAGTGGATATCGTCGCTGATCGCTATGAGGCTGACCGTGTGGAAGAGACCGGGTTCGATTTATTACATCGTCGATTAAGAATCTAATTACGTGATTGTTTTAATTGACTCATTATGAGCGGGGCCCGTGTTCCCCTAGTGGTGTAAACTTTTTAAATTCTTACTTAAAACTTATTTAATTATATCTTAATGAATTAAAACTCCATTAAATTTATTTAAATTTTAATTTATAAATTAATTAACGCTATATCGGTTACTATAATTTACGTTATATGAGTTTATTAATTGCATTTATTAGTAAGTAACAGAAGGGTAAAGAAATGGGTCGAATTCGGAATAATGAAAACAGAAAGAATCGGCTTTCTTCTGTTCGTTCTATCGTAAGCATTATCGACTTACCCGTACAAAAGCATCCAAGGAATATGCAGCCTATTTTAATATCTCTTTGTCATTTCATTTCTTCCTACTATCTTCATTTCTGTTCTGTTTTGCCAGAATCTCTCTCTCTCTTTATCTTTTTCTCATTCTATCTAATTCTCTTTCTGTCTCTCCCTCACTCACTCTCTTTCTCTTTATCCTTTCCTCTGTCTATCAGTCTCCCTTTCTTTTTAAACTTTCATCTCTCTCTTTCTTTCTTTACTCACTTTGACTTCTCTGGCTTTCTGTTTCTAACCCTTTTTCTATCTTTCGACCCCTTGCTTTTTTTTCTCTGTCTGTCTCTTTTTCTATTCCATCCATTCTCGCCCTGACTTTCTGTCTCTTTCTAATCCTAGACCTCTCTCTCTCTCTCTCTCTCTTTTCATTTGTTCCTTTCTCTCTCTCTCTCTCTCTCTCTCTCTCTCTCTCTCTCTCTCTCTCTCTCTCTCTCTCTCTCTCACACACACACACTCTCTTTCAACTGTCTGTCTTTTTCTTTTTAATCATTTTTCTCTCTTTCATCCCTTTTCATTCATTCTCTCTCTATCATCCCCTTTCTTTTTCTCCGCCTCTCTTTCTCTCTGTCATTCTATTCCTTCCATTCCTATCCCTTGATCTGTCTGTTTTTCTCTCTTTATCTCTCTGTCTTTCTCTCTCTCTTTATCTCTCTGTCTTTCTCTCTCTCTTTATCTCTCTGTCTTTCTCTCTCTATGCTGTCTCTCTAACTCTTTCTCTTTGTATGTCTGTCGCTCTCTCTCTCTCTCTTTCTATCCCTTTCTCCTTTTCTCTATCTCCCTTTCTCTTTTTTCTCTCTCTTTCAACCCCTTTCTTTTTCTCTCTCTTTCTATCCCTCTCTCTCTGTTTGTTTCTCACTCTCTCCCTTCTCTGTTTTCTTCTTTCTAATCCTTTTTCTCTCTTTCCTCCCCTTTCATTCTCTCTCTTTCAATCCCTTTCTTTTTCTCTGTCTTTCTCTCTCTTTCCATCCCTTGATCTGTCTTTTTCTCTCTCTCTGTCTCTGTGTGTGTGTGTCTCTCTCTCTTTCTACCCCTTCCTCCTTTTCTCTTTCTCCCTTTCTTCCATTCTCTCCCTGTCTTTCCCTCTCTTTCCATCCCTTGATCTCTCTTCCTCCCTTTCTGTCTTCCTCTCTTTCTGCCCCTTGATCTCTCTGTCTCTCTCTCTCTCTCTATCTCTCTGTCTGTCTGTCTCTCTCTCTCTAACCCTTTCTCTTTGTGTGTCTTTCTATCCCATTCTCTTTCTGTCTGTCTTTCTCTATCCATTTTCCACCAGTTGGTGCTCATTCTATCTCTCTCTTTATATCCGTTTCGTCTTTCGATTTCGTATCTTTAAAAAATAACCTTTCCTTTTTCGGCCGTCTGCAATTTACGGACGAGTACGGAAACGCAAACGGAGCTCGTGAAAATGACGGCATCAATGAGTCGCAGGTATACAAAGGAGTGTCAGGAAACTGCCCAATGACAGCATCCTGGTACTTTAACAGCGTTGCCGTAAATAATGCTTTCATCACACCTGCAACAGCTGTTCGGAAACTGCCATTATTCTTCGAAAAACGTTAAAATATATCCGAAAACCTCCCCCCCTGGTGGAGCAAGGTCACGTAATTTACTGTGCATTTGAATAGCTCACCATAAATCAGAACACAACAATCCTCCTCTACACAACAATTAATAGACTTTAGGTATGGTGAGATTACGCATTAGGCGCTGTTATATCGGCTACCATATAAGATTGGACACTGTTACAACTTTAGTCGAAGTTCCATAAATATCATGATTTTCACTATTAATTCATCTGACGTCTGACATTCTGACGTCTCTACAAATAAATAATTTCGGAATGAACCCCCAGGCCTCAAGACCGGAAATGGCGCAATTTCATCCGGAAGTAAGGTAGACGTCTTAATACTCACAAGATACGATCAACCTCGACGCATTCTAAAGAAGTGTTTAGAATACAAGTTCCACGCTGAACCCCTAGGTGGCATTGTTAGCAAGGCCACATCCCCATTTCTACCTTCTATATCAGCGATCTTCAAAAGTAGGTTTAATTCATCTTTTGTTATTTTATCTGCTCACGTCACAAGCGCCATCTACCAACCAGTTTGCTCTTTTCTTTTGTTTTCTTTTTTTAGACAAATCTGTAAATACTTTTTCATATAAATTTTATGCGCTATTGACTATCAATACGCTTTCATCAACAGACGTTAAGGGCCGGCCACTAATCATAGCCATAATAAATTAATTACGAGCCATAATAAAAGTCTGCTTCGTGAATCGTGATTATTAAAAAATATTTTATGCACTTCCGGCAAAAAGAACGTCAGACAAAGCCTCGTGACTTTTTTTTTCTTCGATAATTCGTTCCCTCCCAACAAACGAATTCTTATCTTGCATTCAAAGTAGATGACGCAACGCCACCTTCCGGTTGATGAGTGTAGATTGTGTGTCCATATACCCTTTCGCGAACAGTGCCACCAATTCTCGTGAAGCAGGCGTCAGCAGTGAGCCGTTTCCCCACACCAACCTTTGTTTGGGTACCTATAAAGCGTGCTACGTACACGCTCTCGGGTACCGTGTTAGGGCCAAACGACAGCGCCGATATTTGTTTATATTGGCAGAAGAAAAAACTTCCCTCCCTCAAGTATGTTGCAGGTTATAGGTAATGTTTGTATCCTCCTCTGTGTCTTGGCCACATCTGGCTTTACCTACGTCTTGTTTGAAGAGTAAGTAAATTGTTGATTTTTAAAAGCCAGAATTTTAATTATTTGAAAACGCAGACGATATGAAATTGACAACCACAACTGCGCAACCGTGCACTGGTAAACAATCTGAACGCTCAATTTAATTGTTGTAATCAACCGAAGAAGAAAACAATTCTTAAGAAGAATGAAATGCCACAATGTAGAATTGTCATAGCAACCTGCGGTTGCTATGACAACTTTATATTCGATTCTTGTTAGATTTCAGTAATTTCGATTTACAACCATATAACAATTAAGTGAAACTTTTCTGCTTATATAGTTTTTCCGGTTGTCATAGTAACGAATGTTTAATTGTTTTAAAACGCAGACGACCAGAAATTGACAACCACCATTGCGCAACCGTGAGTTCGTGCACTGACTGGCAACAATCTTAATGCTCAATTTAATTGTTGTAATCAACCGAAGAAGAAAACAATTCTTAAGAAGAATGAAATGCCACAATGTAAAGTTGTCATAGCAACCTGCGGTTGCTATGACAACTTTACATTTGATTCTTTTTTGATTTGTTTATCTTACAACTATGTAGGACTTAATGAAACTTTCTTGCTTATACAGTTGTTTTTGTTTATGCAATGGCAATTTCAGGTTGTCATGGCAATGAATGTTTAAGTTGTCATAATAACTGCAGACATAAGCAATTATACGTTTAAACTTCAGGAATAATATTGACATCAGTGTTAAATATTAGAGCATTTATAGATATAATAAATTTATATTTTCCAAATTAATTTAATATTCTTTAATAACAATAATTTGTAAAGTAATATATTTTTAATAAATTACTTAAATTAGTAATAATTTCGACAGTTAAATAAAGAGTTTTTTAATTAAAAAAAAACTAACTTTATTTTAGAAAAATAATTTTGATTTTACAGCCCTAGGGAGCAACTGCTGCATCCAAGAACCTTCTATTTGTCAGCTACACAAGAGGATGAAGTAATTAGCAGGGTTCTTTGTGAAGGTAATGTGTTTTAAATCGTCAATATGCAAATTTAGTATGTTTCTTGTTTATATATATATATCGATATATTACTGTTCATGGCTGGTTATATCTGCTGACGTCATTGTTCTTTTCCAGGCTATGAATGTCCACAGTTTAAAATCTTAAACGACTACTCCAATTATATCCAGTTGAGAAAATACAAAGAAGCAACTTTCTTGGTTTCAAAAAACCGCAAATCATGTGACTTTCGCGGGACTTTGGAAGGGGCCTTGAATCTCTTGCAAGAATATAGAAATGGTAAGAAAAATAAAATATTCGACAATCAAAGCCAAGAAATCAAATCATATACATAAATTTAAGATAAGTTAAATAATCTAAATTTTAAAAGAAGAAATTGTTTAAATTTAAATTTTAATTTTATATAATTTTAATTAATAGTTAATTTAAATTTGTGTGGTTAATTTAAATTTGTTTGTTAACAGAATTATAAATCGATTTTTAAAATATAATTAATGTAATTTATAATCCGTTTGGAAAAAAACATGTATAAAGTTATGTATTTAATAACATATTAAATATTTATTATACAATACATTTATATTAGATTTTATATTTCGCTTATATTTTATTTAATATATATTATATTAAATATATTTAATTATTTTTATTAACAGAATATAAAATTATTATTTTTATGTACGTTTATAGGCTTTTTGTTTAAAGATAGAAACACCTTTAAGAATTATTACAACAATAATTCTGTTTATATAATTTAAAGCAATAATACCGTTTTCGATTATTATTTTCTAAATTTATCAATTTTATTCTAGGTTCTAATGAGCGGGAGAAAATTTTTCCTCCTTCTACACCACTGTTAATCCGTGTTGACCATCATGCTGCCAATACTTTTAATCCTTGGTGTAGAATGAACTTGACTGTGGGCATGTATATACCTCACTACTGGGGGATTCCACCAGATCCTTTAGAGGTAATATCTCTTACTGCTGATTTTAAAAATGAAATTATTAAATATCGATATTAAATAAATGAATATTAAAGAAATTAAAATAAATCGATATTAAATAAATGAATAGTAAACAAATTAAAATAAATCGATATTAAATAGAATGAATATTAAGCAAATTAAAATAAATCGATATTAAATGGAATTAATATTAAACAAATTAAAATAAATCGACATTAAATAAATTAAATTGCTGTGATATTGATGGTTATAGTTATATTTTAATAAGTTAATATTTATAATACGTTGAAGAGATTCGATAAATGAAATTTAATCTAAAAAGAAATTAAAATTATTGGTAATAATATTGTATATTTGATTTTCGATTTATTTTTAACTTTATTAATTTAATTTAAGCATATATTTTAAGATTATAATTAATAATAAGCATTTTTGTTTAAAATGTAATTATAATTAATATAACATAATACATTAAATATTATAACAGAATTATAAATCGATTTTTAAAATAAAATTAATGTAATTTATAATCATTATTATAAACGTTATTAAACTAATAATTTCATTCAATTTCAGAAATAACTAAATAAAATGGATAATTAATTTTTTAATTATTAAATATAGTACAGTAACGCATTTATAAAGTTGATTTATATTTAGTTCAAGGGAATGCAGACTTTTCAGATGAAGCTAAAATTTTTTTCAGTTATGAAGCGAACAATTTGTGTTCTCGTTCTTTCCATCTCAGAAACTAAATCGAAACCTGTTTACACCCTTTATTTTCCTCGAAGACTTTATTTTCCTCGAAGACTCCCTTTGGCTTTTCTTTCCCTGTTTACCATAAATCAGATCTGTAAATATTTATGAGGCAAATACGAGGAAACAGGATTTCCCCAATTTTATTACACCACGTGGTCGGAATGTTATTAGTGCTGCCATCTGGTGACGGTAATATTAACTATTTTTGTAGAACACATTTGGCTGCAAAAATATCAAAAAAAAATAATAAATAATAATACAGAAGTAAAAATGTGTGTACAACACTAGGATTACATATTTGTTGTACAAACTTTCTTTCAGCCCTCTTTGAAGTTTGATTCGATACCAGATGATTTCCGAGCATATGTCCACACCTTCAGCGGGCCATTACCAGACACGTTGTTGAAGGAAGTTGGGGTTTTCCAGAGCAACTTGGAAGAATTGCAGCTTTGCTATAAGTTAGAGCGCTTTTACATTGGTAAGTATTTCTAAACTTAGCATCATATGTACTATGTTACCAAAAGTATTGGGATATTCAGAGAAAAGACCGCAACTATATAACGCCCTATAGTATTTATCCATGGAACAGTTTAAATAAAATGTGATTATTCATTAATGTTCCCAATTTTTTGGTAACGTATATAATTAAAAGCGCTCTAAACAGTTTTGGACAATTTGAAATATTACTTTGCTTATATTTAATTTGAACTCGAATAGACATAAATATAATATGGATATTTAACTTTCTTTCAGCCATGTACACCTTCCCAGGATACAAAGGAGATTCAAGAGATGAAATCTGGTTGGAAAGATGTTGAGCTACAGACACCGAGGCACTTATAATGTGTAGTTTTAGCAACTTCTTTGTTTATTCTAGATCTTCTTAAAATAAGTTCTGTCTTCCATCAGAAAATATCACCAATAGAAGATCTACTCTGGAGAAATGCATCAATACTTACCAGGAATTCTATGCTTGATGGAACCAAATCTTCACTGGTTTCTTTGTGAAAGGTATGGTAGCCGGGATTAGCTCTCTGTCCTTAACACGCTGGACTCTGTATAGTTTTGAAGATCCAGTTAATGGACTTTATCATTTGGAATCTATGGTAAATAAAGACTATAGTTTTTAAATCACTGATGTTTGAGTGGTTACTGGTTTGATCCTTGTTATTCTTTAGAAAAATATTATCCCCAAAACGAAATCTTTGCACCCCTTAAGAGATTGTAGACACATCAAATTATAAATATTTATTGAAGCAAATATAAAATTAACATTGAAATCACTTTATAGTTGGACAGAATTCATCCAGTTTTTCAATGGTGGTGGTGATGATGATGTCCACTTACTGGGAAGTCTGCGTACCAACCAAAGGCGCCATGTTTTCCAGAATAAGCCCCCATATCAAGATGTCCATCAGTGTCGTGTCCGTGGCCTGAAGCAGATCGCTCCAATTCTTTCTCTTTGCCTTTATCTTCTTTGGATGCTGCATGATCTTTATCTTCGGATGCTGCATGATCTTTATCTTCGGATGCTGCGTAATCTTCATCTTCTTCGCTCTCATCGTAATATTCTTCCACGCTTTCTTCACTTTTGACTTTTTGTTGAGGAGCAGCATACGCAGATAATACCAGGGCCACCATTAGAGTAGCCAGACACTATAAATTGGGGGAAAAAGGGGAAATAGAGAAAACTTGACTTTCCAATATCAACAATAATATCATTTAAAGCTAATAAAGATCACTTGGATCTATATTACTAAGAGAAAGTGTGAACCTCTTTAGAAGAGGATTGTTTCAACATACGAGCTCGTAAATTCCAAGGTATCTAAAGCCACAAGACGTCCATATATATATATATATCTTATGTGCCTATATTCTATGGCTGGTTTCTTGTTTTACTGGATAAAAAATCCGAAAAAATTTGGTGTCTCTAAAGGTGTTCTTAACGACACAGATTTCTGGGTATTTTGGCATCTCAAACGTATGCCTCAATTGTGTTATTATTGCAAGGACATTCTGCGTGGTATTACATAACTGTAGGAAATATACTGGTGTCAAAAAGTTAGGTTGAGCCAAAAAAGATTCCATGAAATCTTTTATGGTTCAATTATATTGAATTTAACAAGAAATACGCCGCTATTTTCACAAATTATAGATCACAATTACCATAATAACTAAACACTGAAGAGCTAATTTTAAATAATTCAGGAATCAATGGGAATATGATCATCCCATTCGTAGAACACCAATAATGAGCTCTCGAAGCTGACGAAAAGATCTAGTTGAAATAAGCCCTCATAAAACCAGTGAATCCAACACACCATTCTTGAAAGATTATCAACCCCCACCCTAAAGTATCCCACATATACTCAATACCATTTAGTTTCTCAGGGCTTCCAGTTCATCATCATACTTCACGATGGTTGTCCAGTCCTTTGATTTTAGAAGGATTCTCTCTGTCTTTCCATGAATGAAGTTGATGGAAAGATAGAGAGCAATGTTTCTATAAGTTCGTTAAACCGCAAATAAAGAAGTAGACGGTTATCAGAAACGAGGATACTTACCCACAACCTCATCTCCATAACGCGTACGTCTACCAACTCTGAAGACACTGTCACATATAATTTAATTTAACAACATTCTCCTATGGGCAGTTGTGATAGGCTGAGTGACATGGTTCTAGAAGGTCCCGGTGGCATAAATACTCAACCAGGCTTAACTATTAGTTCTCTCTAACGCCTCCAGACGACTCTGGAGTCGCAAAAATAACCAGGAACTAATATAGAACAGAGCATGCACGAAAAACTTCCACTGGTCCATTACGGTTTTGTACCTTGTGGTGACACGTGTGATAGAGGAGGCCAGGTTGACGATAATTACTTGGCACACTGCCCTTTCGAAGGAGCGATATCCGTACATTGGTCATTAAAGGCTCCGTCCCTGTAATTTCTCTCTAATTTCATTAAACCGATTTCTTTTTCTACTTCCATAACCTGTCTGTGACTTCTCTCCACCTGCTCGTTTCCCTTTGAACGTCTTGACCTTTGTTTTTTTAGGTAGTAATCAATGAAAATCAGCTCTCCGTGCTTGGTATACGCTTCCGGGATAATTATTAACATCCGGTACGTATTTTGTAGCATTCAGCTATATCAAGACGCCTCTCAAGGCTTGTACAAAGTAGAGCAAGACGTTGGTGACGCTTAAAAGCGAAAAGAGGAAATTATAAACGCATTATCAAATGCGCAGTAAGAGTGTAAAAGAAATCTTTCACAACAGAAAAATCTTCAGCGCAAAATACTGTGATAAACAGAAATTAAATGAGGTATCCTTATGTATTTCTGTAAACCAAAACCGATTAAAAGAGAAAATCATCCTTAATCTCTAGAAATACTGAGAAAATTATAGATTTTTTGACTGAATTTATAGAAAGACAATGATTCTAATATATTGGGAGGGAATGTACGAACCTTCATCAGGTATTTACAACTTTGTTTACCATTATTAATTATTAGAGTCTTGTGTCTACAAAAAGAGAAGAAAAAAGCGGAATGAACTTTTTTTAATACAGTGCATAGCGATGCAACAGGATCTTAGTTACGTATTAGTGTTTAAATTAGTAAATTAATACGATTATTTCGATATATAAATAAAAAAATAAACGAGATTTAAGTTTCTATGAAATATATTTGTGAATATTTTCAAACGTTGATAATAGATGGCAGCACTTTGACATCAGTTCGATTATTGCTGGGATTACATCACATCTGTGAAAAACAGTTGTTAAAATTAAACCATTCTACTCTTGGTCACGATAATTACATAAACAGGTTATGATAATATATTCTGTCTCTGAAGAGAGGATTCTGAATGGTTGTTTCAAGCAAACTCAAGAAAAAAATAATAAATAATAAATAACTTCTAATTTCTAAGAAAAGAGAAAAACCTTGAGAGCAATCTGATTATGCGGTTACTTTAATTCCCCATTAAGTGATGCGGTCTGATTATTTCACTGCAGAAAACAGAAAACAGGGGAAGAGGGGGGGGAGGAGAAGAAATTGCACACGTGCGGTTGATAGAAGAGAAACAGACAGAAATGGAACGAAAAATAATTCCACGATGGATAAACAGAGAAAGAGAGAGCAAAATAGATAGAAAGAGAGAGAATATGAAGGCGAAGAGAGAAAGAGAAGAGACAGAAAAGTAGATGGAGAAAGACAGAAAAAGCTAGCAGGGGAGGGAAATAGGAAAAAGAGATAAAATAGGGAGACAAAAATGTAGATAGAAACGGAAAGAGACTGAGAGACAGAGTAAAACCGAGAAATTGGGATAAAGAGCAAAAAAATGAGGAAAGAGAAAGAACGGAAGAGAGAAAAAGAGAATGTGACATATATAAAAGCGAAAAGAGAGAAAAATAAACGTAGAGAGGGGAATAGAAAGAAGAGAGAGAGAGAGAGAGGGAAGAGGTAGAAAACAGAGAAAAGAAAAAAAGGCAGAAGAAGAAAAAACGAAAGATGAAGTGATAAAGATAAGACACAGAGAAATACAGAGAGAAAGAGAAAAAGCTATCAGAGAAGAGGTAAAAATAGGGCGTCAACGATAGGCAGAGATTGAAACAGATTGAGAGACAGAGACAGAGAAATTGGAGAAAAAGAACAAAAAAGAGGAGATAAGGACAGAGAGAAGAAAAAGGAAGGATAACGAAAGCAAGAGAGAGAGAGAAGAGAAAGTGAAGGAAAGAGGTAAAAAAGCAAGAAGAGAAAAAAGAGAGAAAAAGCGAAAAGAAAAAGAAAGAGAGAGAACAGAGAAAGAGAAAAAGTGAGGGAAGAGAGAAAGGAAGAGGTAGAAAAGAAAATCATTTGGTAGCAGATGAATGTCATCAACCGGAGCAATATCATCACTTTGCTTATTGGAGGTTTGAAGCGGTGGAACCCATGACTAGACTCACAGCAGAGCTTCGGCAACCCCTATCTCTTCCATCATGCAGTATGACTGATGTCTTTTGGGGGTTCAGATTGACATCCTGGCGAGACTCAATCTTCCTTACATTGCGAGGGTACAACTCTAAAACAGTGTTCACAGGCCGGCCGCTTGTTAGTACACCGGACCGAACCTATTTGTAACTCTCTAGGAGGAAATATTACCAATATGTAATATCTCCTATCAAACAACTCTTCTAAGTACATGGTCGAAGTGAGTGGTCCTTTAGGCACCCCAGATCACAACTTGGTGATTGTCTCTTCTCCAATGGAACCTTTATCTCATGGTTATTCCTAACCTCGTATTGTTTGGCATTACAAGAATGCAAAATGGGATGGCCTGCGAGACTTCTTTTCTTCTTTTCCTTGGTCTGATTACTGTTTCAAAACTTCTGATGTCAACGTTTGCTCAGATCGTGTCAGTGAAATAATTCTTGCAGGAATGGAATCCTTTATCCCACACTCCATTTTAAAATCTCGTCCTTTATCTAAACCTTGGTTTTCCAATAAATGTGCTAAGGCTGTTCAAGAGAAGAATGTTGCATATGGTAATTGGCTTGTTTCTAATTCTCCAGTTTCGTTTTCTGCCTACACCAAAGCTCGCAACAATTGTAAAGCAGTTATTAATCAGTCCAAACTAGAGTTTGAACAGGCTAAGAGTAGAAAACTTGCTTCTTGACCTAATGGTAGCCGAGCATTCTAGTCTCTTGCCAAAGCTATTGGCCGCAACTTGTGCCCATCTGTAAATATTTATGAGACAAATACAGGGGCCTATGTGAAAGCCAGATGGTTCTGTTGCCACTTCAGCCAAAGATAAAGTTGACTTCCTAGCATCCTAGTTTTCCTGCAACTTGTGTATTGATGATCCTGGTAAACCACCACCTCCCATTCCCATTACACTTCTTTCATTGCCTCCTGTGGTCTTCCATCTAAAGGATTCTGGACAATGTTAATGTTAAGAAAGCTCCAGAACCCGACGGCATTTCTCCACTTGTTTTCAAAACCAGTACTCCTGAACTTACTCCTATTCTTTGCCGCCTGTTTTCACTTTCTTATTCCAAAGGTGTTTTTCCTTCTGCTTGGAAATTGGCTCATATCCAGCCAGTTCCTAAAAAGGGTGACAAATCTCTCCCATCCAATTATCGTCCCATTGCAATTACTTCTACTCTTTCTAAAGTAATGGAGAAATCAATTAACCGCCAACTCTTAAACTACCTAGAAACCTTCCGTCTGATCAACGATCGCCAGTATGGATTAAGTCAGTGTCGATCCACTGGTGATATTCTGGCTTATGTTACCCATTTATGGACTAATTCAATGGAAAGGTTCGGTGAAACACAAGTAGTTGCTCTTGACATCTCAAAGGCTTTCGATCGTGTTTGGCATAAAGGTCTTCTAAACAAGCTTCCATCTTATGGTTTGCCAACTGTTTTTAGTAATTGGTTATCCAGTTTTCTCTCTGATCGCTCACTGAGGGTGATGGTTGATGGCTCTCTGTCTTCTAACATCTCCACTAATGCCGGTGTTCCCTAAGGTTCGGTTCTTTCCCCCACTCTTTTCCTCTTGTATATCAATGACCTTCTTCCATTGACTGGAAATCCTATCCATAGTTTTGATGATGATAGCACATTGCATTCCACTTTCCATTTTGAGAAATCTTGTCCTGCTCAATCAGCTTGAATTTCTCGAAAATCTGCTACCAATTCCTTAAATGCGGATCTTCAGGTAATTCTCCAGTGGGGCAAAGACAACTTAGTTGATTTCAACCCTTCTAAACTCAGTTTTGTCTTATATCTCGCAAAAAAGGATTCTTCTGCTCATCTTTGGTGACACTCCAATTTCTCGGCAAGATGATATATATCTCTTTTGGGGATTACCCTGACTTATAATCTCTCTTGGCACAAGCACGTTACAAATATTGCTTCCTCTGCATCTAAAAAACTTGGTTTTCTCTTTCGCTCTCGGCATTACTTTTCTTCCAAACAGCTGCTCACTCTGTATAAATCGCAAATCCGCCCTGCCATGGAATATTGTTCCCACATCTGGGGTGGTGCCCCCAACACCTCTCTCAGGCTTCTTGATTCCATTCAGAAGAGGGCAGTTAGGTTATTTAATAATTCATCTCTAACAGAGTCTGTCCACTCGCGTTCTCATAGACGCACTGTTTCTGCTGCATGCCTTTTCTACAGATACTTCCATGGGCACTGTTCTTCTGAATTGGCTTCTATAATTTCCTCTCTCTCTTTCAAAACAGTCCGAACACGTGCCGCCACCAACCAACATCCATTTACTGTCCAACTTCAAACCCACAGAACCAACTTTTCATCTTCCTCCTTTATTCATTCAACTGCCGTTTTCTGGAACAACCTTCCTTCATACGTATTTCCTGAAAATTACAATCTACAGAAGTTCAAGTCCAATATCAACAAATATCTTCTTTCGTCTTCTCAACCTCCAACCCAAGCACGGTACTAAGTACTATACGTTCTAATACCTCTCGTGTTTGGGGTTTCATAAAAAAATTGAAAACAGATAGAGAAACAGACAGACAAAACAAAAAAAAAAAAAAACTGAGAAAGAAAGAAAAAGAGAGAATGAGAAAATTAAATGTGAAGGAAGAAAGAGAAAATAGAGAAATCCGAGAGCGAGAAAAGAGAAGAGGTAGTAGGGAAAAGAAAAAGAGAAGCAAAAACAGAAAAGAAAAGAATAAGATTGAGAGACAGGGAAAATCGGAGAAATTAGAAAGAAAGGGCAAAGAGGAGGAGCTAAGGACAGAGAGTAAGAAAGAAAGAGATAAAAAGCTTAATGAGAAAGGAAAAACAAGCATAAAGAGAGAGAAAAGGGAAACACAACACGTGAGAGGAGAAAGAAAGAAAGGGAGAGGTGGAAAACAGGGAATTGGAAAGACAGAGAGACAGAGGAAAGTAAAAAGAGACAGAGAAAAAAAGAAAAGGCAAGAAGAGATGGAGCACACAAAGAGAGAAAAAGGAGAGAGAAAATGGAAGAGGAGACAAACAAACCGTGAAGGAAACAGAGAAAAAGCAAAGAAAGAGAGAGACAAATGGTAAGAGATTGAGGGAGAGATAGAGAAATTAGAAAGAAAGAGAATAAAAAAGTGAAGATAAGGATAGAGGGAAAGAAAGAGAGGATAACGAAAGGAAAAGAGAAAGTGAAAGAAAGAGGTAGAAAAGCTGAAGGAGAAAAAGCGAGATAGGAATAAAGAGAGAAAGGAAGAGTTAGAAAAAGAGAATCGGAAACAAAGAAAGGCTGGAGAGAGAGAGAGAGAGAGAGAGAGAGAGAGAGAGAGAAAGTCCTTAAGAACTCTATAACTCTCAGCTTCTGACTAATAAACAACACGAAATAATTTCTAATACTTTTGTATCCGGTTAACCGGAGAATATTGGCTTTAGAGGGAAGTGACCCAGAAGCACCTATTCCCCCACCCCTTCCCCAAAGTTCCTGAGCACTGGCAACACCCCTTGAAATTCGCCACAAAAGTGAAGACCACAAGAACGATTTCCGCGATTAAAATGTTAACGGGGCTCGTCTCGTGCCCAAATATCCGGGACCAGTGCAGCTCCCAGATTCCACCCGCCCCTGTCCATGCATCGGAAATCAGACCGCAGCCAGATTTTCACCAAACCAACCCCATCATATTTTCCCGGTTTTCTCGATGAATTAGAGATAATTGTCGTTAGATGGCGCCACGAACACACCACGCTCTGGCATTTATTGATCATCTGTTGCACGCACTCACAAAACCCCAACCCATCGTGCCACAATTAATAAACATAATCGTAATTAAAACAAGCTGCTTGTTCGCAGTTCAATCCCAAAGAACACCATTGAATCCTCACGAATACCATTTGGGACTCTTCTGCGCAAAAGATAACAAATCCATCCGCGGTTTTTTCTGCGTTGAATCTGATTTGAGAAGCGCAGGAAGCGTCTGTCTGAGTGAAATCCTTTTTGGGGGCCCGCGCGGAATATTGCCACGAATAGCGCATTCGGAGAAACCCACCGTGGAAAAACATTTCTGGAGATTTAAGAACTCGAAGTAAAGAAACTCGTAAAACTTTAACCTTTCCGTAGCTGATAAGGCGATGGGGTGGTCGGAGGATTCAATGAATGCGCATATGTTACGTTTGGAATGAAGCCACAATATTGACGTCACAAAACTCCTCGGAATTGTAAACATCTTAGATAAAAGCGAGTAGACGCTGCCATTGATACGAGAGAGCAATGACCAAGCGAAAACACTTTCCTTCTGCTTTCTTTCTTTCTTTCTTTCGCTCTGCGGATAAGACTTTCGTTTGAAACGCAACCTGAACGAAAGCTGCGTCTGCCCGCCTTCGGACTCTTCTTTTTGTTCGAAGGGTTCGACTTTGGTTTTACTGCGTCCGCCTTGGGATGTCGCATTATTGAAATCAGGTGATGTCTAGCTGCACGCGCACCGGAGATAGTTTCGTTGGATCGAAGAAACATTTCGAACCGGTGCTACCACCACGGGGTGTGTCGTCATATTTAGAGAGGACCTTAAAGGATTGCGAAATAAGATCCAATACTGCTCTTTAAGAAATCACTCAAGGGGATTACAGAACACCCACACGAAAAGGAAAGGGCTGTAAGGGTCAGATATTGGCGTATAAAAATTTAGGGACCAAATAATAAACGGATTCCTTAATGGGTTTGTTTCTAATACATCAAAGAAGACTCTTCTACTTATCCCACTGTTGCAAGATGGTCATCAGAATTTTGAAGGTCGGTAATCAGTTAAAGATGATCAAAGGTATGGACGACTATCAGAAGCTATTAGTTGTAGAAAAAAAAAAAAAGGATTCTTTAATTGAGTCAAAAATTCCACAAAATCTGTACTAGTCATTAAATCATCCATCCTTCAGGTGGATGGTTTAATGTCTTCAGGTGGAAATATATTGGCCACTGTTTAGAAATTAAATCTATCTCAAAATTGTTGGGAGTATTATGCAAATGTAATTCAAAAATGAAAAACTATAGAAGAAACAAAGATATAATTTATCTCCCAATTACTAGCAAGAAACAGGAGGAAAAGAACCAGAGAAAATGGAAGAGTACAGAGGGTGAGCTTAATATTCGCATCGATTCCTTATCTTTTGAGCATCAGTGTATATTTCTTTAAACAAATCCCATCGAACCCAATTGGTAGTTTCCAAATAAACCGAGACGCAGTAATATTATTTAATATTGTAGGAAATAGGTACCACTACTTCGGACCCCGCTAATCCAGCAACTCGATAATCCGTTATTTTTCTGATTCATTCCAACCTTCTAATATCTTATATATTATAAGCACCTTAACCTTTTTTTTAATTTAATAATTATTCGGAATGCCTTTTATTAAGATAATTACATTCTCTCTCTCTCTCTCTCTTTTTCTGTTTTCTTCGAGACGCGAGAGAATTTCGAAATGTTAAATAATCTTAGGAACACGTCGACGGGCACAAAGAATTAAATCAACTCGCTGCCCGTCCCTTAATGAAATGAATGTAAAAGAAAACAAAGAATGAACGTGGGGGATAGTTTTACGCTTCAAAGGAAGAAAAAAAAAGTGTTCCTCCAATAGAATTACTTGGTTTAAAGTTGATGAGAGTCTTTACATTAAGGGAAGCCATTGTCGGGGTATAATTGAAAGAAAACAGAATTTTCATCAAAGACGCAGACGACGAGGGAATATATACGAAACTTACTCTGACGGGAGGGGGGAGTTCTCTTGAATTAGATCAAACAACGAACAGCCTTCTTGGCAGAAGCAGGAAGAGAATAATCAGGAACTACCAGACTGTTGCAATGCGATTTTTATAACCCTCCAAGTTCCATATTCGAACCAACCACGTGTTCGATTCTTGTACATCTCGTGCGCACTCTTTTTGTTCGCGATAAGCTGTAGATTTCTTTGACACGAGCCGCATCTCGAACGTGCTCTTTTGTTCGTCTGCCGGGCATGCACGAGAAACCTTTCTCGTCGCTTTCGCATTGTTGCTATCGTCTGCGTGCTGATCCCAAAGGGGTTGGGCCTGAGTGGGCGAAAACTACTCGCAGAAATTTGCAGACACGTAGCGAAGCGGAAAGGGTTGGCCAGATGTATTTGTCGATTCGTCCTCGGAGGTGTTCGCAAATATTTTTCGTCTGCCGGATGGTTTACGGGCTACATAATGACAATCGCATCTTCTGCCGTTCTCTCACTAAGTAATGGCTGTTTTTAGGCCTTTAAAAAGTCAATTTTTTTCCCCTCATCACATCAACGTTATGAAACGTCTTCTGATTTTTGAACGCGCATAGTTTTTTTCTTCTTCTTCTTTGTGCGAATCACTTCCCATGGATCTGCAACAAGAAAAGCAAGCGAGGCGTGGACACGAAGCAGCTGAATCTGTTCTTAGCTGACGGCGTTAAAACGAACACAGTATTGATCGGACGCGTTGTAATTACTGAGGCATGCCAGGCCGGGGAAGATAGAGTGGGACACCTTTCTGGGTCGACATAAGAGATTATCAGCTTCTTAAGGAGGGGGTTGTCTTATTTACCTCACCATTTACTTTTTGTTCGACCGACTGTAGAGAAAAGAAATTCGAGTTGGCAAACGCAAATAGAAAGAGCGGGCGAATTGTCGAGGTCGTCTCAAGGTCACGCAGATTTCTCAACTTTTATTTTGCTGTTTGTGCTTTTTCGGGGGTGATGTTATTTGGGTTTCATGCTGATAATCACGTTATTTGTTGGATGGTACGTTACAATTCAAAACAAACTTTAAAATAAATTAAACTTAAAGTTTAAATCATAATGTGGACGATTGAAATTTAAATTTGTTATCTTCGGTCTTCCGATGCTAAAGATTTAAATTCTAATCTTTTGATCTAAAGAAGCTCAGCATGAACCCTGTCCAATGTACAAGTCCAGATCAAAAAGGTCAAGTTGGGGTCCACGATCGTAGTTGTATCTGGCAAAGTGAGAGGAACTCTTAGGAACTGAAACCATACTGGCTGTGGAATTCTTAGGCTTCAGGGGGGGGGGTATGAAGGGCAGAAGGAATGAACTCAGGTGATTGTAGAGGAGGATTTCAAAAATCCAAGGAAGTATATTAATAATAGTGAGTGGTCAATAACTAGTCGGATTTGTTCCCAACTTTAAATATTTCGACGACGAGAACTTGCTTAGAGGATGGATAATGTCCCTGTTTCAGACAGAGACATTATCCATCTCTGATGGATATTCTGGACGGCAATTTTTCCAACTGTGCTACCCACGAGAACACCAAACTATGGAAACTTCGCATTTATTGAGTATTGATACCATTCAGATAAAGGCCAATCAGTGTAGCGGCTTAGGTGTACCATAGCCTACTGTCGGGTTGTGTTTGTGTTCAGTGACTGGCCGCTTAGCCTAGCTCACCTCAGCAAGGTGTTACGAGCTAGTTTCCATCCATGGCACGTGGAGCCGGGCCAGACATCTGCCATCTAGCTCTTACCAATGTACTCAGAATACTAATCTTTAACGCATAGCAGTGCAAGGCATTCAGAGGAAGAAAAAACATCAGTGAAAAGAAAGACAGGAAAGAGAAATAGAACACAGAGAGAAGAAGAAGAGATGGAAGTACAGGTACCAGGAACTTGAGACGGTACCAGGAACTCCTATTACATCCATTTTAAGAGACTAAATGCAATCTTCCTTTAAGAGACTGCCAGGCCATCCGGAAAGATGGATACAGAGCGTTTCGCACCGAGTGGGTCGAACAGCAATTAGCGCAGGCCGGATCAGTGTCCCTGTTCATACATTCAGGGCAGAAGTGCCCACCTCTCGCACACTATGAATTTGACGGGTCCTTAGAATTGCAACATCCTGCAGCATATCCATACCTTAGACAACAGTATCACATAGTGGTTAAGTAATATCTTCTGAATCGATAACTATTACTACCCACAAAGACACATCCATTAACTCCAATTTGTCCTTCACTGTAGAGGTGGCAGTCAGAATCCAATTCCTGCACTCCACTCAGTAGATTAATTACCCTCGAGGAAGGGACTTTACATTCCCTATCAAAATCGTCTTTTAACATGCCAAACTCTGATAAATTACGTTCATAAAGCTCTCGCAACAATTCCTTTCCTTGAATATCTTGAAAGGGATTCTCTGTACAAAAGGTATCACGGCAACTACCATCAAAGATGTGATACCCTTTATACAGAGAATGCCATATCCTTTAAACATACGCTAAATCCAAGCAATTGTACATCTTTCGGAGTATCTACCACCACTATTACTTGACCTCCTCCACAGTCTTTAACTCTCTTAAATTTCAATGTTCTTAACGACGAACTGCAATCCTTGGATAGACCTCAGTGAACCCCGAAACTACTCACAGCTTTCCTATTATTTTTCAACCTTAAGACATTTTCACTCATCCTAATGTTTCATCAATAATTGCAAGAAGGCTCACTGAACAATTTCTGTGGCTTTCTGTCTATGATTCATCACCGGAATGATCTCACCGTCCATTCGTTCCGTTATCGAAAAGTTGCGAACCGTACCATATTATCCTGTAGAACAGAAGTTCCAGAGTTTTTTATTGTAGAGTGTGCCTCGTCTACCTGACCTTTCTGCAGAGTACATTCAGTCTTCTTTAAAGATTTGCTCATAATCTTCTGCATTTATTCCAAACGTGACAACCTAAATTCAATGGGGGCAGCAAACCCCCGCACCTGCACCTTCAATCTTTACCTCCAAAAAGGGGCAGCGCAATCCACACCTTACAACAGGTTTTATGCCTATAAAAGCACTTCCACCAGTCTGACAATTCACCTTATCTTCTATTATGTCAGATCTATTCCCTTCCAAATAACTAGACTTCAATTTGTTGGGGGGGGGGGGTTTGTTTTCATCCTTAATCTTTTGAGATATTATTCCCTTGTCCCCATTTAGTGTATATTCTGCAACTGTGGGATCAGTCCCATCCTGTTCACCAATAGGACTGTCCCACAATAGAAAGCCTGTAGGCAAAACTTCTCAACGAGTTCCCTCCATCTCCCACCGTATTCATAATAAATTCTTTGTCACTCAATCCAAGTATGCAGTGACTCAATCATATCCATATTCAAAGTACGTGGTAGCTACGTTTATGTTATTCAAGTCCCTTAATGCAATACTTATTGTCACAGCTCATTGAGAAATCAGAGAATAGGGCAATCTACCATCTGTTCCATAATTTACCCTTGGAAAATCAAGGTTTTTGCCCTACAGAAAAAGGAAGCCACCATATCTCAAAGCTTACATTTCCTAGTGCAAATTCTAGAAAAACCAAACCAAGCAACTAATATTATGGGAGAGCTTTTAGTTATCCTCTTGCTAAAGAGGGATGACAGAATGAAGGCTTGTTTAAAGACCTTTTATTTAAAAGACCATAAAATATTCTTTGGAGTTGTTGCCTAAAGCAACTTTTCCATGGAATTCATTCAACACTGAGAAGATACCACCGCAGATCGGAGAAGATCAGAGATTTCTTGAGTGCTCTTACATCAATGGACTTCGTTATTTGGAGGACAAAGATGTACCTTTTCTAACGATTAGGATTTGGCTGTGTGTAGTGGAACTATATCTACACCTCATGGTCACGCCCTCGTGGGTAGCACAGTTGGTAGAATCACCTTCCTCCTCACACCGGGAGGAATTGTTATGGGTCCTTTTCTTAACGTGGTTGAGTTAAGCGGTCTCAGGCGAGAGTAGCATGGTTTTTTCTCACGAAAACTGTGGATTTTCGTCCAGCAAACAGAAAATCCACCACAGAACACGCGCAATTAACAGACAATATACCACGGAGCAATATGGCCTTCGTCACTCATGCTTCTAAAACCCTACAACAGAAACAACAAAAACCTCATGGTCGTAGATCCCTAGGTGGAAAACCAAAGTAAAGAATGAATCATTGTAGAGCTAGATAAAATAACTTTTCTTCCAATGATCAAATCCGTGTCTTCTTTTCATACAGATACCGTATTTGGTAGAAGAGAAAATATAAGATGTCTAGAAAGCATTTAAGGAAAGCGTAACTCAGTCGGTCTTAAAAATCTGGGACGAAACGCATTAACGAAATGAAGGGAAGAAAAAGCATTAGAGGAAGGGACACCGATGATGACAGAGGGCAGACAATCTGTAGAATTGAAGACACAAAAAGACACAAAAACACGCGAAATAATTACAGAGAAAACACGATGACACAAAAAACCACACCCTAACAATCTGTAACTACGGGCTCTTTTAAATCGATCGTAGTTTGCGCGGTGTGCACGAGGAGCCCAGAGGAGCATCACTCTAAAGTGTAGATAAGCTGCACGTAGATGGATCACAAACAGATAGGAGAACATCCTAAGGTGATTTTTCTGGGAACGTGACGGATGGCATTTCATATTTACTCAAAAAACAGCCTTCGTCCATAACAAAGAAGAAAAGGGAACGATTCATCACGTGACGAAGGCAAAGAAAGAATCCGGTTGGTCGCCGGTTTCGCTTATCTTGTGACATGTATAGTAGATAACACCTTTCAGTTAATCGGTATCTAAAGTTATCCGCCTATCTGTTGCTAAGGACGTTTCGGCTCTAATAACAGCAGCCTTCTTCAGGTGCATAAAGCGGTATCTAATTGTTGTTTAAAAGGCGAACGGGAAATTAAAGCGTAATACTTCTGACTGTTTTTTTTTTTGTTAAATTATTTCTGCTTTCTTTTATTTCTATCTTTGCTCCTAACTCCTCTTTCCCGTTAAAGGAATGATGGACATTTCTCGGAACATCTTCAAATCTCCTGGGAACTGCTGTTTAATTATTGGCCAGCTATGAAAGAGCAGAGAACCATAAACGCAGCTAATTGTGTACACAGTTTCTTTACTGGACTCCGAATTGGAGCAAATGATCCTCGGTTTTAGGAGAAAGCACGGAAATCGTATGTTTTTATCATCTTCGCATCTTCTACTTACGATTCCTTCGCAGCCCTAAGGAGATTGCCTTAATGATACCATTAAACGACAAGGAAACAGTGCACCATCCATTCTGTAGTTTTTTCTCTCTTGGGGTCTCTCTGTCTCTCTCTCTCGCTCTTTATTTCCATTCTCCTCCATTCTGTTTAGGACCCCTTTGTCTGTTTGTTTTGCCTCATTCACACACATCAACGACGCTGGACTTAATTTCGTTCTAGGGATTTCCCCAAACAGCTTTTCGAAGTTCATTTACATGCTTGTCCAACTAAATGATTGCATTAAGCTAAGTAGTCAATCGGCTACTTGTTTATTCTCATTTAAACACATCGAAGAGCGTCTGTTGTTTTGATTTAACCTCACCGCTCGCGCATGTACATTTGCCCCTTAAACACCTTATTCACAAGACGCCATTAATTAATTTAATTTTAATTTATACGAAAATTGACAATTTAAAATAGTGTAATTAACGATATATATTCATTTATTGCGCAACTATTATATCAACTTTAAATGTATGTGGATATGCATATATGTATGTATGTACGTTCGGTTTAATTAGAAATATTAAATAAATATTGGGTTTATTTAAAAAAAAACTGATATATTTTTTTTTAAATTACACGAATTAATTTTATCCCTATCCGATACCAGTTGACAGTAACGCCATCTGTAGGTGAATAAAAGAAATAAACTGACCACATGGACTATTGATTTCAATTTTAATCCATTCGCATTCCTTACGCGTAAAATCTAATTAGTCCTGGTATAGAAATGCTATTAAGGAAGCCACATCGGATGGATATAATTTCCTCAGATGGAAATAAATCTCCCAGCTGAGATTGAACTAAACTTCAGAGGAATAAGCGAGACGCACTGCAGCGTCGGGTTTCCTGTTTTGGAGTGATTTAACCAAGGCAAATGAAGGTGCGATTTTATGGAGATTGATACACAGTTTTAATTGGGTGGCGATGCGTGCTGAACCCTTCCAGTGTGGCAAAATCACCGCAGAGGTTGTAATCAACTGGATGGACAGAACAGGGCTGTCGGGCTGATTTATTATTCCAAATAATAAATAGCACGCCATATTCACCGCGCAGAATGGTTTCTTTATGAAGTGCTCCATCTTTCTAAAGACGCCCAAACGTTCGACTTGCTCTTAATGTTCTCTCGTTGCTAGGAAACCTTTTCCATTCTTGGTCATCCATTAATTGTTTCAGCACTCAGTGGGGGAACCTCGTTTTTTAATCACCCATTTCTATTATTTGGTCCCCATAACGA
Source organism: Mastigoproctus giganteus (assembly GCF_048544385.1). Lineage (NCBI taxonomy): Eukaryota > Metazoa > Arthropoda > Arachnida > Uropygi > Thelyphonidae > Mastigoproctus > Mastigoproctus giganteus. Next base: position 219,759,110 of record NC_143581.1, on the reverse strand, counting down.
GAAAACATCATTAAATGCATCTCCTCCAGACCTAAGTGGCTTTAAAGGATTTTCGTTTGGCAGTGTGTAAGTTTACCGCACATTTATTAACTCTCGAGAAACGCTACACTTCTAAAGGTGAAGACCCTCGGCTCCTAATAAGGGACTTGAAATTGTGCACTTCTAATAATACACTGTTATCTTTACAAGCATATAACGATAAAAGAAAAAGTGTTCGGATTTTAGCAGTCTCGCGCACTTGATCAGTACCCGCCACAGACAAGCCATCAGTGCAAGCGATTTACAAAAACAGCCTATATTTATTCTTTAATGAAACGTCATCACCAAAAGGATAGATGCCCTCTCCCATTGGTGAAGAAGACGATCAATCGCAGCACTATAACCGTACCCAGATGGCGTTGATGGCGTTTTAAATTTAGTATTTATCTTAATAAACGGAAACACAAAAGCCTTGAAACGTGCAACATTTAATACAAGAGAGAGGAGGAACAGGAATGCACTTAATGGTTGTTTATTGTCATGAATCACATGATGCGCATAACAGGTTTATTCCAAACATCGTTTCATCCATAGAAAGGTGCTTTCGCGGTAATTTGAGCAATAAAATACGTAGATTGGCTGCAAAGAAGATTATTTAAGGAGAGAAAGAGAGAGAGAGAGAGAGATGGAAGAGGAGCACATTAATCATCTTGACACCAAACTCTTCCTGATTATCATACCACTCCATAAATAAATTAGCTGGGCTTACCTGTGGGAGGAAATTAATGTTATGTTCTGCTAAACAGCTAATCTGTGTCTATCTGATCTCGCAGTTTGCCCGCGTTTGTCCGTTTCCTGGTAGCAAATCCCTCGTGCTGCGATAGTGCGATAATACGAATTCCACCGAGGAATTTAATAATCTTTGAGAGTTAAAGAAACTTACACGAAGCAGCATTGGAAAAGATTACGGGCATTTGCATCCCTTTGAGGTAAATTGAATTTTATTATTTAAAAGAGAATTTATGCGAGTAATCAATTCGTATTTCCATGCCAATAAACTTAAGGGGCACGTCTAACATCGTCTCGAGTGGATTTGAAGAAATTCGTGGATAATGAGACGAAGGGGGGAAATAATATTGAAATGGAAGAGTGAAAAGAGGAAAACGAACTGCAGGGCGTGGATGTGAATCCTAAAACTGGAACTGGAACTATTAGAATAATTAAATTCGTTTTTAAAATTTATTATAAAAATCGGAGACTTTTACATTTGGATTTAATCCATTCTATTCCAATCAGAAAAATGGATTTGGAATAGTTATTTTGAAGAACGTAATTTTGTGGATAACCGGACATTTGGAAAAGTTGGAATTGGTTTAGTTATTTAAAAGAAAGGAAATTTTAGATTTTTAAAAATTTGGAAATATTGTATTGGAATAGTCACTTTAAGAAATAGAATTTTTTAGATAAAATAAATTTCGGAAAAGTGGAATTATGATATTTATTTAAAGAATAGAATTTGCTGGATAAAGTAATAAATAGAAATTTCTAGATTAACTAAATTTTGGAAAAATGGAGGTAAAATAATTTACCTCCGAGTTTTTTTTAGATAAAATTTAAAAAATGTATTAGAATAGTTTGAAGAATAGAATTATGTAGATTAGGCAAATTTTTGAAAAATGGAAGTAAAATAGTTGCTTTGAAAATAAATATGAATTAACTAAAGATTGAAAAATGATGTTAGAATAGTTATTTAAAGAATGAAGACAAATTTCTAGAAAAAATTTTGGAAATATGGAACTGGATCAGAAAAATTAAGTAACTTTGGAAAATTGGAAATAAATTAAATAATGTTGGAAAAATGGAAATAGATTAGCTAAATTTTGGAAAATTGGAAATAGGTTTCTAGAAAAATTTTGGAAATATGGAACTGGATCAGAAAAATTAAATAACTTTGGAAAATTGGAAATAGATTAAATAATGTTGGAAAAAATGGAAATAGATTAGCTAAATTATGTAAAAATGAAAATAAATTAAATAATGTTGGAAAACATGGAAACAGATTAGCTAAATTATGTAAAAATGAAAATAGATTAGCTAAATTTTGGAAAATTGGAAAGAGATTAGCTAAATTTTGGAAAATTGGAAATAGTTACTTAAATTTTGGAAAAATGAAAATAGAGTAAATAATTTTAGAAAAGGGGAATAGATTAAATAATTTTCGAAAAAGGAATATATTAAATAATTTTGGAAAAGGGAAACAGATTATATAATTTTGGATATGGGAAATAGATTATGTAATTTTGTAAAAATGGAAATAGATAAACAGATTAGCTAAATTTTGAAAAATGGAAATTTCAGAAAAATGGAAATAGATCAGTTAAATTTTGTAAAAATGGAGAAATAATTTTGTAAAATTGGAAATAGATTAAATAATTTTGAATAAAAATGGCAATAGATTAGGAGATTAAATAAGTTTAGAAAAGGGAAATAGATTATGTAATTTTGGAAAAATGGAAATAGATTAAATAATATTGGAAACAAAAATGAAAATAGATTAGCTAAATTTTATAAAAATGGAAATATATTAGCTAAATTTTGGAAAATTGGAAATAGATTATCTAAATTTTGGAAAAAGGGAAATTAGTTAAATAATTTTGGAAAAATAGAAATAAGTTATTTCAATATTGGAAAAAAAAGGAATTAAATTTGCTAAATATTCGAAAACTGGAAGTAGGATAAGTATATACTGTAAAGAACAGAATTTTTTGGATTAATTAAATTTTGTAAAAATGGAAAAGATTAAATAATTCTGAAAAATGAAAGTAAAGTGTTAAACAACAACTTTCCAGATTAACTAAATTTCGGAGAAGTGGTATTAGAATAGTTATTTAGACTTTAGACAATAGAAATTTCTAGATTAACTAAACATTTTGAAAAATTGAATTAAATTAGCTATTCGAAGGAATAACTTGGCCAAGTAAGAAGATTTTGCTTCAAACAAGAGAAATTTTAGTAACACAGAAATTTGAGAGTTAAAATTTATCTAGAAAAATTCTTTAAAGAAAAGAAGAGATCAATTAAACTTTGGAAAAGCTGAAGTAGAATATGTTTAAAAGTTTTCCATATTAACTGAACATTTCTTTATTTAAAAAAAGTAAAACTTTTCTCGAGTTATTCCTTAAACAAAATTGCCCACAAATTAAAATTCAGTTAATGGAGCTTTAGGATATAAATTGAGAATAAACTTTAATAGAATTTATTACGTTTTATAGTTAATTGCTGACAAAAAGTCTCTGAGTGTGAAGTGAGGGAAGATTTTGCTAAGGCGGTTGAGCAAAGAAAATCTGATGGATTTTCTTGTCAAGAAACTTTCTGTGGCGTAATTACATGTCTACAGAGTGACAGCCTGCAACGAACAACCCTTCTCTGTATCGTGCGTGTGTTATAACTTAATTTCAACCACATCTATTTGGTTAATTATCAGGCTGAAGGACTTGGTCGGCTGATAAAAGCCTTTTTAACCCAGTATAGATTTAAAGGAGGGCTTTTTTTCTTTAAAGTAATGGATTAAGCCCAACAAAGAAGTTGAAAGTGGGTTGGGGAAGCGAAAGAAGGTGCAAAATCCCTGATAGAGTTTCCCAAACGCTAATGGATGACAGCAGATTTAATTAAACAATTTTAAGCTTACCGTATTATTATGTGCTATAAGTGGACAGTGACATAAAATTCAATAGCTGTCACGTGAAAAAATCCACTACTTTGCCGACAATTCGCATTTGGTGGCTGCATCAAGGACTGCATCTGTTTGCATAATATCCTCCACTCAATGGATACAAAATTAGAAACTTTTATTCAACATCGTGTAGGGGGCGCCATTTTGGCACAAATACAGCTGGTACATGTGGCATGGATTCCAGCTGATGTGTGTGTGGAAGTACAGCTCAAGATTTGACCATCCTTTCATCACATTCGTCAGTTGGTGTATCGTGGTCAGTAGAGAACTGCGAAACCGAGATATACCAGACATTATCATTCGGGATCTGCAGAATTATTCAGCCACGGTAAAGATTGGAAACTTTGGGGATGTCCTTCATATAGAGTCTGCGCACTATTACGTTGTAAAGAATCCATCGCGATCCGGGTGAAAAAGAACAAACAGAATCTACCCCATACCATGATACAGCCTCCAGCCTCTTGAGTAGTGGACAAGGGACCACTCCTCCGTACAGTTCGGTTGGAAACGGATCTCTCTTTGCCCGAAATATAGTTCCTTTAAATTCCTGCGGCCTCATTCTTGGACTATGGACTTTCTGCCGCTTTAACTTTTTGATCTGCCTTCTCCATCTTCCACCCATTGAGATGGTTTCTTTGGACACACCAGCGATTTCCTTCGATTTCACAATTACCGTACGTTTAATTATCTGTTGACGCCAATTGCAAAGGGTTTCTAATTTTTTGGCCAGTGAATGTAGTATCTTGAAAGGGTGGTTTATTTTTTATGTAAAAATATGTTTTTTTTTGCGCAATGAAAATTTTTGTAAAGTGTTTATCTTGAAATGACTCACTTTGCTGGAATATTTATGAGCTCATAAATATATCTCGGTATGTATCCCTCTCTTCGCTAGCTGAAGAAATCCCCCGCCCCCCAACTACACCCCCATACTGTAGAAGCAGCGGCCAAATCTACATCTGAAAGTGATGTGTTTTCCAAAACTTTGCAATATTGGTTTTGTAGCATCTATAGGCGTATATAGCGAAGGAAAAAAGAAAAGAAAAAATATGTCTGTGGAAGTAAAGGGCAAGTTTTTTTTGTTACTACTTTTGATATTGATTGGGAAAACCAAGATTTCTAAACTTGAAATGTTTTTCAACTTTCGAAAATTTAAAGGCAGAACGCTATCGATAAAACTGCACTTAGTAAGAGGGGAGAAAATCCATTTTATCCGATGAAATCTCAGATAATATATTTCTCATGTCTGGAAACAGAAGTTTTCTTGGATTTTCTGCGAAGGGTTCTTCGGATTTTTTATTTTTACAAGTAATTTATCCCGGGATTCTTACATGACCATTTTAACGTATCCGAAGATCGTGTTAGAAATAACGTTCAAAAAGAGAGCCAACTAAGTTTCGACAGTTTGATAACAGGCTCGTGGACAATACTTTGTAATAGGCACGCTAATGAATATTATTCAATTACTGTTACTCTTACTGAAGAAGGATTTTAGATCTTGGGTCCAAACATTTCATAACGTCAGTGATAAAGGCACCCAGAAGCCATGAGTGCCACTTATCATCAGCCAAAAAAACCCTTCCCATTTCACCCATCAATTCGCTCCAAACGTTTGTCCTTCCTTGAATTTATTTAAGCTATCAACTTCTACAACGACAGATGGATGTTCTTTCCAGCAATCCACTGGCCGGCTAAAGGCAAATTTCCACACATCTATTCTACAGCTATCTTTCCTCAAATTGAATGTATGTCCCCTCGGGCAATTAATCTCTGCAAGAGGAAAATCCCATCAGCATTCAGCTTGCTCAAACCATTCAAGGCCTTGTACACCTCAATCGGATCACCTCGCATGGAACTACTCTCCATACGCTGGTAAGAGGTTATAGTATCCAATCAAATTTGTCAGACAAGACTTTCCCTTAACAAACATGGGTTTGTTAAGGGAAAGTCTTGTCTGAATGACCTTGCTATGCTTCTTTAACCAGTGACTCCATTAATTTTTCCGGAACAGAAGTTAAACTAACAGTTCTGCAATCATACTTGTGTCACCCTTTATGGATTGGGGTCATATTTGCATATCTCCAGTCCGTGGAGACCTTCCCTGAGTCCAAGGATGCTCTCATAATCATGGCTAAGGGCCCGCTTACATCCTTTGCCGTATCCTTTATTATCCCTGGATAGATCTGATCCACCCCTGGTGCCATTCGTATGTTTAGATTTAAATGAGACCAAAAGAATAGTTAATGATCTGCTGTAGTCATAGTTACCTTTGAAGATCAGTAGAGGGACCAATTGCTGGATGGGGTACAGCCGCATAAAATGTTCCACGACATTTCTTTCTAACTAGGATGTTGTTTAGAAAATTCTATTTTAATGAAAGATTTCTCTTTCCTTGTTAAAAGGTCGTGAAACAAATATGTGCAGTTTCTTATTTGATTAATTCGTAAGAAGATTCAGCGCACAATGTTGAAAAATAAGTTATTCTAAAGGTACAGATATTTTAAAGCCTGGGGGATATTAATCGCATTTTATTTGACAATCGCCTTCTGAAAATATGATTAAGTCTCATAAAGATGAAATCTCCGTTTGTATTTTCCATTGATGAGCTGGCAGCGATATGAAAACTCCATGGTAAACTCCTTACGGAGTACGATCAAGCTTTCTGGATTGAAGGGGGGTGGGGTCAATATTTGATTTTAGATAAATCTTTCCATTTTGGATTTTTTGCCCTTGAGATGAGGGCAAACTAAGTGCTTTTTTTTTCTCGTTTTTACCTGACAATCTTCAAATTAGCAGAATTATTGCAACCAGTGAGTCTTGTCTCTGTATTGTATGTGGCTAATGACATTCGTTCTAAACTGAAAATAAAGAGAAAATGAAGGGTTATAAAAAATGAAACTTCCGTAGTAACTAGAAATAATTGAATTTATATCTCTCGCACATAGCAAAAGATCCTTTGTTTTCCCATTGTGTTAGTGCACACAAAGGTTCCTGTCAGCACTACTTCTATCTGTCTATTCATTTTCGCACAATACTGAGATGTGTCAGCTTTGTTCCTTGAACACAAAGAACGAAACTTTTTAAGTATTTGCATTAAAACGAATTGTAACATCATTGGACAAAGATAACTTTGCATTCTTAAGTGATGTAAATGAATTTTCCATCCATCGCGTCGCCCGTCCCTCAATAAACTTCAAGCGAAAATATTGGCCCGTTATCTTCTTACGATATTTTATTTAAACATTAGATCATGCGTGTTATCCTCCTTTCATGCGACCGAACTACCAAAAAACATCGAAGTTTATGTGAAGAGTTGCAGAGCAGGCGCCCATCAGAGGTTGGGAAGAAAGGGGAGGTTAGTTCCGCACCTTAAATGTGCGTTGGTTCGTAAAAAGAGACTGTAGGCAAGCTCAGGGTGGGCCAGCCTGCCGTTTTCCCTCTCTGCGAGCGTGTGTGTGTGTGTGTGTGTGTGTATCGAAACCCCCTGAGTGATAAATTGTCCTATGCCCTTATGAGAAACACGATATAGCATTCTTTTGATGGGAAGGGGGAGGGAAAACATGTGATCTAAAACTTTATCGATTTTAAATGTCCCTTTTTCGACCAGTGCATTCGTAACCGCTTCATCTCGTGCTGTCAAATCGCCCTGTTTCAACCTGACAGATTTGATAACTGAAGGCCCACTCAGTGGAACTTTGGTGGTCTTGTATTGACAGCAAAATATGAACTGTATTTCAAAGGAGAGGTACAATAACCCTATTCCCCACAAAAGGTTGCCAACTTTCTATTTGACTTTTAACCCGCTTCTCCTCTGTGACCTTCCTAAATCTTTGTTCCATTTTCCTTCGGGTTTCATCTAAAATTTGTTTTAACAATCAGAGATCGAGATATTTGTTGCAACGCTTATCCATAATAATTTCCATTGAGACCCTCGAAGATGAGTTTCATAGTGAACTGCTTAGCCATCGAATTCATTAGTAGGTTGCTAATTGCTGGTTTATAATTAAATTTTATCTCCGAAGTTTGTAATAACCGGTCTTAAAATTTCATTAAAGATTATTAAAATTTTCTTATCTCGTCAATTGAACCACTCTTTCCTCTTTCTCTGTACCAATAAAGGCAGAGGATCGTTTTATTGCTGTATTTCAAATACTTTAATGCCTCTGATATTTAAATTTCTTTAATTTCCTAAAATTACAAAATTCAGTGATGTAAGTTCAATTACCATTCCTCTCGGTGATTTTTTCCCTCTATTTCTGCTATTTTTGTGATTCAGTTGTAATATCCGAGTTCGTTATATGTAGGAATGTTGATAATGTTTGCTAAGCCTAAAAATTATCTGTGGCATCGAAGTATCCGAGTTTATTATAAACCGGAATAATCAATTATTTTGCCACATACGTCTACACATTTTTCTACTGACTTATTTGTCATTATATCAGAGTTCTTTATAAATAAAGTAATTCTTGTATTTTATGTGGAATTCAGTTTTCTTCTATTATTAGAGTTCACTTTAGCGAGGGCTGTGAATAAGATGTCGCTAATTTTTGAAAAATATTTTTAATGGAATTAATTAAGTTTTTGTATTTGTTCACAGGAAAACGAAAGAAAAAAAAAACACGTCTCATGATCCATCTACAACAGACCAGGCAGACCCGCTGGGTGATATCGATCAAAGGGGAATTACCCGGAAATCTTTGCCGGATATATAACAAATATACTCTGAACAGCCATATTGGTCCTCTCCACGGCTCTTGGTCACTTACTTGCCAACCGGACACGGAGCAATTAGAGAGAAACTACCCATCTTTGCCACTGCTGATAGCCAGAAACATGGGATCACCTCATGTACCAATGTCCTCTACATGATGATATACGCTAATTACCAAAATTCACTTCTCACCTAAGGATCAAGAGCACCACACCATGGAGAGCGTACATAACTACAACGCCCTGATGTCCTTCGCTCAACAACTTTTTAACAGAAGGAGGACTTTCCCTCAACCCTGAATGAAATTACTGCCGTTGACTAGGACCTGGTAACCCAGCCTGGAAGTTACCCTGGCATCAAACAACTATCTTGACGCTACCACGTCACAAGCAAGACTATGGACACTTCCACAGTCAACCCTCAAGTGTTCAACTGAACTGCCACCCTGTATCTAAACATCCTCAAGGCTCTGGACATCTTCGATTCAAGAATGAAAACCTAACTGAGTCTTCTGAATAGAATCACAACCCTGGACAAGGACAAATCAACAGCAAATGTGACTATCTTAAAAACGAGAGTGTGCAATATCGAATTTTCTTTATATTGAGGGCTAAAAATACATTTCTTTGCTTCGGGAGAAAAATTTATATATATATTTTTCTTTTTAATACTAGTTCATTGTAACGAGAGTCATCAATAATGTTATCAACATCGAAGTCTGTTTAAAAAAAAAAAGGCTGTTCCTGTATCGAATTCTAGAAAAAATCATTTATTTACTATAGAAAAAAAAATACAAAAAAATTTCTAAGAAAGGAGGTTAATTCTAATTTTTAATATAAACCAATTATAAATGTTTCCTTTTTTTTCTTTTTTTTTTCAAGGCGTGCAAGTTTCTAAACCTTGCACAGAAAATTTGGATGAAAAAACATTAATCATAGTTTTTTTTTTGATTCCTTAAGAAGAAAATATTTTTTGTAGTTATATTTTTCTCCGCTAGCTGTCGCTCTCTCAACACCAGATTCTTTCTGGACGTCAGTCGTTAATCAACCTGGAACAAAGAACACAAAAGGAAAAGGAAAAGAGAGGAAAGTTTGTTGTCATCTGCACCTGTAAGTAGCTACGAGTCAATGAATCGATGAACACCGGTAGGGGTTACGGGTCGCTTTCATTTGACGGAAGTATTATTGACGGCCGGTGTTTCCGATCCGGAGAGTCGAGACTTTAAATCTCAAACTCCAATAACGAAAAGAGAGAAAGAAAAATAAAAAAAAATGAAAGCAATTCAATTTGAAAGAAATTTTTAATAAAAGTTTCCAGCTATTCAAAATCTATTTTTTCTATTTTTTTTCAATCAAAGCGAAATTTCACGCCCATAGATTTTAATTGAAATATTTTTCTGAACAGAAATCAAATTTCTGAGTCAAAAATGCGTGCTGAGTCATGAAAATCAAAATAACATTGTTTCTCAATTAGTCACTAAGTGGCTCATAGTGATTTCCAATAGTGCATTGCGTGGTTACCTAGCAACAATATGGTGACGTCACTATCGTAAAACGCTTCTTCTAGGAAATGTATATTTTTTGATTCTGCATAAATTAAAATTCTATAGAAGTTTTGATTTTATTAATTTCTAATAAATTATTAATATTCATTAAAAGACATCTGAAATTTAATCTACAGGTATTGGGCAAAATATTAAAAACTTGTAAAGTGGTTAATATAAAAGCAAGTTTGTGAGATTTTATTAATTTCTAATAAATCATCAAAATTATTCAGAATTTTAGATTTTGTTATTTTCTAATAAATTATTAATTTTAATTAAAAGAATTTTGAAATTTAATCTACAGGTATTGGGCAAAATATGAGAAACATATCCGATGGTTAATATAAACAAGACTTCATGAGATTTTAGTAATTTCTAATAAATCATCAAAATTTCCCAGAATTTTTCATTTTATTAATTTCTAATAAATAATCAAAATTATTCAGAATTTTAGATTTTGTTATTTTCTAATAAATTATTAATTTTATTAAAAGAATTAGAAAGTAAATCTACAGGTATTGGACAATATTAGAAACATTTAAACTGGTTAATATAAGTAAGACTTTCTGAGATTTCATTAATTTCTAATAAATACTCAGCATTCTTCAGAATTTTAGATTTTTTATTTTCGAATAAATTAGTAATTTTAATTTTAATCTACAGGTATTGGGCAAAATATTAGATTTTATGAGATTTTATTAATTTCTAATAAATCATCAAAATTTTTCAGTTTTATATTCTCTTATTTTCTAATAAATTTAATTAAAATAATTTGAATTATTAATTAAAATAATTTGAAAGTTAATCTGTGAGAGTTCGCAAAATATTAGAAACATAAGCAAGATTTCCTGAGATTTTATTAATTTCCAATAAATCATCAAAATTATTCAGAATTTTAGATTCCTTTATTTTCTAAAAAATAATTAATATCAATTATAAGAATTTGAAGCTTAATATACAGGTATTTGACAATATTAGAAACATTTAAACTGGCTAATATAAACAGGACTTTCTGAGATCTATTAATTTCTAATAAAGTCTTAAAATTCTTCAGAATTTTAGATATCGTTATTTTCTAATAAATTATTAATATTAATTAAAAGAATTCGAAATTTAATCTACAGGTATTTGGCAAAATATTATAAACATGTAATGAACAGGCAAAATATTATAAACAGGTTAATAAAAACAAGACCTCGTGAAATTTTATCCATTTCTAATAAATCATCAAAATTATTCAGAATTTTATATTCTGTTATTTTCTAATAAACAATTAATATTAATTAAACTCATTTGAAAGTTAATCTATGGGTGGTAGGAAAATATTAGAAACATGTAAACTGGTTAATAGAAGCAAGACTTTTGAGATTTTTTAAATTTCCAATAAATCATCAAAATTATTCAGAATTTTAGATTCCGTTCTTTTCTAATAAATAATTAATATTAATTATAAGAATTTGAAGGTTAATATACAGGTATTTCACAATATTAGAAACAGTTAAACTGGCTAATATAAAGAGGACTTTCTGAGATTCTATTAATTTCTAATAAATTCTCAAAATTCTTCAGAATTTTAGATATTGTTATTTTCTAATAAATTATTAATATTAATTAAAAGAATTCGAAATTTAATCTACATATATTTGGCAAAATATTATAAACATGTAATGAACAGGCAAAATATTATAAACATGTAATGAACAGGCAAAATATTATAAACAGGTTAATAAAAACAAGACCTCGTGAAATTTTATCCATTTCTAATAAATCATCAAAATTATTCAGAATTTTATATTCTGTTATTTTCTAATAAACAATTAATATTAATTAAACTCATTTGAAAGTTAATCTATGGGTGGTAGGAAAATATTAGAAACATGTAAACTGGTTAATAGAAGCAAGACTTTTGAGATTTTTTAAATTTCCAATAAATCATCAAAATTATTCAGAATTTTAGATTCCGTTCTTTTCTAATAAATAATTAATATTAATTATAAGAATTTGAAGGTTAATATACAGGTATTTCACAATATTAGAAACAGTTAAACTGGCTAATATAAAGAGGACTTTCTGAGATTCTATTAATTTCTAATAAATTCTCAAAATTCTTCAGAATTTTAGATATTGTTATTTTCTAATAAATTATTAATATTAATTAAAAGAATTCGAAATTTAATCTACATATATTTGGCAAAATATTATAAACATGTAATGAACAGGCAAAATATTATAAACAGGTTAATAAAAACAAGACCTCGTGAAATTTTATCCATTTCTAATAAATCATCAAAATTCTTCAGAATTTTAGATTTTATTAATTTATAATAAATTATTAAATTAATTAAAATAATTAATTAAAATAATATTGTCCAATACCTGTATATTAATACAGGTATTGGACAATATTAGAAACATTTAAACTGGTTAATATAAGCAACACTTCGTGAGATTTTATTAATTTCTAATAAACCATCAAAATTATTCAGAAGTTTAGATTTTGTTATTTTCTAATAATTTATTAATATTAATTAAGAGAAATTTGAAATTTAATCTACAGGTATTTGGCAAAATATTAGAAACGTGTTAACTAGTTAATAAAACGCGACTTCGTAAGGCTTTATTATTTTCTAATAAATTATTAATATTAATTAAAAGAAATTTGAAATTTAATCTACACGTAATGGAAAATATATTAGAAACATGTAAACTGATTAATATAAACACAACTCCGTAAAATTTTATTAATTTCTAATCTATTAATAATATTAATTAAAAGAAATTTGAAATTAACCTACAGGTATTGGACAAAATATTAGACGTAAGCTGGTTAATATAAACACCGTTTCGGGAGATTTTATTAATCTCTAATAAATTATTAATATTAAATAAAAGAAAATTGAAATTTAATCTACAGGTATTAGACAAAATATTAGAAACATGTAAATCGGTTAATATAAACACGACTTTGTGAGGAAATAGCTCACTATCGCTGAAAATGTCTCGCTCGGAAGAGACTTTGTAAATAATTAGACTGACTTTTCTTACACCCAATTAAGGGACTAATTAATCTGCTTTGTAATCCCTATGGATAAAGAAGTAGGGAGTTACATGTTTACTTTGCTGCAAATGATTTCCATCATTTTGTTGACGACGAGATTTTTCCTTCGTCTTGTTAGTAGGCTCATTAAACTCGAGTCTGACGAAGGCAGTTAAGATTCTTTCTATGTCCAATACCGAGGATTATTATTTTGTACCATTCTTTCACTTTCACTTTTGCACGTTTATGTGTGCTAATGAAATCTCAATTGCAAGCTAGATTATCCAGGATTCTAGCTTTGATTAATCATAATATTTCTAAGTAAAAATCAAGGAATTTATTTCGACCTCCATCTATCTGTCCGTTTGTTATCTGGGAACATCATTTTTTAATTAATTTCCCCTATCATCACTTAACCCTTAATATAACCCCAACTTTTCATCAGGAGCAGCTCATGCTGACCATCTGACGTTCACCACTCCACCGATGACCTATCGCTTCCATATTAATACCAGTCTGCGATGCACCAGATGTAACTTAAGACGACGTTAATTGCTGTAATAACACCCAGATGGCTCTCCAGGTATCGAAGACAGATGAGGGGCAAATTATCATCACCACCTTTGCAATTACTAAAGAAAATGACTACAAGTTACGATCGTCTTTTAATGAGGATATACTTCTTTTAAATCTTTAAAAAAGTTATTTGTTTATTTTTAAATGTAATTTTACTCAAAAAATTAAATACATCGGTCCCTTATTTAGAATGTATGAAATGTATAGATAAATTATAGAACGTTTTATTTAGAATTCATAAATAAACAGCAAGAAATTATTTTAAAATTATTTAGAATTTTATCAAAAAGAGAATATCTTTAGAATTTACAACCGATGTTCTCTTTTATGAAAGCCATAAACATGAAAAGTATTAAAACATGTAGCATCTGGTAGCGTGGATGGGTTGAAGGCTGAGAAGTGAAAAGATACTCGTTGACATCAGACTTAAGAGTTAACATTGAAAATTGTTAAGAAATGAATCCAGATTGGTGATGGGAAAGAAAGGGTAGTCGTACCAAGAAAGCTTCAGTTCTGTATATTACAGCGTTTGGAGACTAGGTACCTGTGAAGTAATCTGATTGAGGTGTTTAAGGTTTGAATGGATTGAGCCAGCGCAATACTGATGGGATTCTTCCTCTTGCTCAGACTATACGCATGAGGGAGCATAAATTCAAATTGAGGAGGGGTGGTTGCAGAATATATGTGCAGAAGTTTGCCTTCATCCAGCGGGTCGTTGATTTTTGGAACAATCTTTCAGCCGTTGTCGTTGTCGTTGTGGAAGTAGGTGGTTTGAATAAATTCCAGGACGAATTAGAGATATTAGACGGGATGGACAGATAAGGTGGATAGGTTTTTTTAGGCTGGTGGCTGTATGAGCTTGCATTATTTGCCACTACCAATACTAATATAACATTGGTCACGTGACAGTGGATGTTATTACGTGTCCAACAGATTGGCAGAGGAGTGCTGTCTAAAAAGTTTCTGTGATTCATTTCTTTATTAGCTTGGAAGATTGCGCTGAGAACCTCAATCACAAACTTGGACAAATTGTGTAGGACACATAATAGACAGAAAAAAAGGGAATTTCCCTTCATATTGCCACAATGATTGGCTGCGTGACAGATTCCTGTTTGCGTTCACACTTAGTGTAGACTGAGTAAACATGCTATGTTCTTATAACTGCTCTGCGAAGACAAGTCCCAGCTCCTTAGGGTTGCGGGAGATTGGTACTAACATACACAACCTTTTGCTCTAAACTAGATCAACGCTGCCTATTAAACTCCACCAGCCGAAGTCAACAACAAAGCTATCTCACTATATTTGTTTAAAACAATGTTTATTCGTCAGTTTTATTTGTGGGTCCCCAAGAGTCGTAATTACTTTATTTTTTTTAAAGTCTTGGTTTTTTCATCTCAATTTTGATGCGTGAACTCGAATAGTGTTTAAATACGTAGATTATTGAGTTGAATCTAATAAATACCATCTACATCAGCATTTATAGATTTATTAGGTGCAAAAATTTTATATATTTGGGTGAAAGGTTGAAATTTCATGTTCATGACAGCAGGACCGGCACAACAGGGTAAACCTGTTTAGCAATGCCAACTTCTGGAGGCGCCGAATTTCAAAATTTTTATTATAATAATATTTAATAAAAGTATCTCAAGGACGCCAAATGCATTTCTGCTTAAAGCGCCAAAAACCGTAGGGTCGCACCTGACTGCCATCGTGATGGCAGTCTATACTTTGCTTCTCTGCCTATTGACCACCATCGTAATTTTATCTAGCAATAAACATGATTTCCATTAAAAAGTAAGCAACACATGACCCAGGACTGATGACTCAAAGTGTGATTTCCACAGGTGATTCCCCTGTGAGTCACGGTGTTACATTTTTTCTTTGCCATGTACTATACTTGTAAGTTATGATGATGGATTTCTGTTTACTTGATTTGAAGTATGTATCGATGTTAAGTGGAAAAATGGCAAGCGTTGGATCAGGATGAGGTTGAATCTCCAAAAAAAGAAGAATGTGATAAAACCGAGGAGTTTACCTGGTATTGTCCTATGGGAAGCTAAAAGGACTATGGTTATTCAGAAGTAATTAATGCTGTCAGGGATTCAAGTGTCCTTTACCTGGTTTCCACCACGAATCTGGACATGGGACACAAACAGAAATTAGGGAATGTCTAAGGGATTGTTTATTTTTCCTTCTGTAGCTTTAAAATCTTCTTTTACCAGATTCTGAAGGTTCATCAATATCTTTCCATCTCTCTGCACGCTTTCTTCACAGGGTTCAGATTTCTATTTGAATCGAGAACTATTTTCAACAATATTTGATGCGGGAATTCATACGATTGAAGCAACGCAGTCAAACTATCTTCAGAACTCATACGAATTACAGATATTTGGTGATCATACAAACTATCCAATTCCTAAAACCTGATGGATGTTGAGTTTATTTTAATGTGCAATTTCGGCACTTTCCAAACAATCTGTAATTCCTCAAAGACTACGAAGTGTTTAGCGATTATATTTCGTTCCCAGAATCTGCATTTATACTCCATCCTGTCAGCGTATTAAATCTGTGTCTGGAATCACACAAACTATGGCGCTAACTTGATTATATTGAGCCACGCTGGCAGAGATAAATGCCCACTGCAGAAGTTCCAAAAGTTATTTGTCAGTGATGAATGTACAGAGAAATGTGAGATCAAACTTAAAGTGTAGCATTAGGTTTGCCAATTTCCCATACTCCAGAGAAAACTTTTATCATAAATCTACCAGAGAGCGCGCAAGATGAAAAAGTGAGTTGCCAACACCGATTTATTTAATGGGAACACTAAAGAGTGTGATGTTGGCTAAGAATAATCTCTTTTTTGCGCTTATTTATTGAAAATTACCTCGAGTATTTAATCTGCGTGCCCTACCCAATGTTTACAAGCTGAGTGATAAATTGTTCTCCCATTAATGGGCCAAATCTTTGATGCTAAGTGTGATGAGCTAAGATAATTGATCAAATATGCATATTACTAGATTTTAATAAGCAACAGGGCCTATTTTACAAAAACAAAATCAATCTTCTGAAGTAGACACAAAGTAGAACCTCGAAAACTCAATCAAAATTCTGGCAAACACACCACAGATTACAAATTCCCGTATATTACATTCCCGCGTACTACGATTATAATTTTTGGCCTTTCAACCAGTGATGGAAATAAACCTTTGATGATACGTAGTTAAATCACCATCATTTTTAAACTTGCCATCTCTATTTTTAAATTAAAATATAATATTCGAACTATCTCTCTCTCGAATACTTAATTAAATTTTCCATCTCAGTGATGTTGGAATATTTTGAACGAAAAGAGAAACATTCTTATAATCAAGAAGAGTAAACTGAATTTTTTTTTTCAATTGATGTACTTCTCTGGAATATGGAAGAGGATAGAGAAGTGGAGGAGCCATTCGGATTAGGGGTCGCATCTCCCTGTAGGCATTCTTTGATAACACTCAACAAACGTGTCTTCCACTATCGCTATGGATTAAATAGAAACCTTCTTCCTTCATCGATGTAAGACATCAAAGCTATGTCTCAAGAGTACTTTGGCGCTCAGATCATATTCTTAGAAGATAAGCACCAGGATTGGTTACGTCGCTCAAGTCGTTTTGAATGACAGCTACGTGTAGAAACCTCTCAGGATATCAAAAGAGAGAAAGAGAGAGAAAAAAAAGGTTAAAAGGGTTGAAAGATGTGCAGAATACACGCATCAGAAAATAATTCTGACATCCTACGGTTAATTCATGTTAATATTAATTATTAAAGTTGAGTTTCTTAATATTAAGAACGATACTTTTATTGGAAAATAAAATAATCGCGTCGAGATAGATCGGGGCTGTCGGGAGTATGTTTGTGACTTGAAACATAAGGTCTGTTGCTAACTGAACACTGTGAGTGACTGATGATAGTAGTCACTCACGTGACTTGTTTACTTATCAGTCTTTGGCTGGAAATATTTCAAAATGAAACGTGGTTAACCTAGGGCAGCTTGCGTCTCCTTCAAAGGAAAGTTTATCGGATGGAGATAAATTCGCGTCTTTAAGCCAAAATCCTCTAAAGCTTAACGCGTGGTACATAAAGATAAAGTCCACTCATTTAAGAAGGAACAAGCAGTTCATCTTTTAAAATGAGAAATTTCACAACGTGCATCCCATTAAGAGATACACTGTGTTACCAAAAGTATAAGAGGAAAGACAGCATTGACTTATAGATAAGTATTAATAGACGTTAGGGCTGGTTTTCGTTCAGTTTTGTATTTAGATTTATCAAAAGACTTCTTCAGGAAAGAATAAAATTCGACTTCTGTATTGAACATCTTCATGAGCCTTCTTTAGAGTTAACATAAACGGTCCAGAGAAGCTTTTAATAAGCTCTCTTCTTACGTTAAGATGTTTACTCTTCAAGCTGTCTTATCGAGAGAAGATTTATCGCCATGGTAAGTTTTTTGAGCTTTTATATTTAATTCAGAAGGCCTCTAAGGTGTACTAATCCGATGGTATCCTCTTAAATCTTATCTTTGTTTGCCGAAAGGAGTTGAAGGCAAGATCAAACCCATTGAGAAATTTAGGAAATCCCGGATTCTTCACTTTCACTGGCTTAGCCTTTTGGTATACGCTGGTTGTTAGCGAAATTGTCTACTGAGAAAGAATGGATGGATTTACATGAAAATCTGCATGCATGACTGTGAAGTACATGGACGTAAAGGGGTAGAATGTTAAGATAATTGGCCCAATATAAGGTTTCGGCCCTAACTTAAGAATCTCTAGTGCTATAAAAAGAATGACCATTCAAGAACTTGCAATACCTTTAACACGAGTAAAATGGCGTAATCTTCAGCTATTGTTAGGGCAACTTCAATAATGACCATTTTTATATTTTAATCTTTGGATTCAAGAGGGTTCTTCAAAAGAGATCCATGTTCACGTAATTGCTAGATGAAAAACCAGAGTTAGCATTTGTGCACATATTCAAGTCTGAACACGCCCGGACATGTTTGATTCTTGAACATTAAAACAAGAACCAAGTTTTGTCTCTGTCAGATAGACAAACTATGGGAATCGAAGAGTAAAATTACGGCGTCAAATAAAACCATAAGATATACTCACTTTCCAAAAAATCAGAAATACGAAATTAGTGTAAGTATAATAAAATGTCATTTTACACGTGGTTTGATCAGAAGTTCCTTGATATCAGGTGAATATTGTACTCTTTCCTGGGGCTTTTCTGTCGATCCAATCATAGGGAAGACAGGTGATCTTTCCGATTTTAAGTAAGGTGTTATTGTTGGAGCACGTTTAAAAGGAGCCACAATTAAAAAAAAAAGGAAGTCACTGGAGTGTGGAAAGCAACCATCGCAGAAGTAAAAAATGAGTGGGAGCTTGAAGAGAATGGAGCTCTACAAGAAGAAATGGAGCAGAGGATCGGTACTCCAAGAACTGGACTAGAGAGTCCAGTGTGCAGCAAATGACTGATGAATTCCATTTAAGCAAAGAAAGACTCATTTCCCTCTGAACTATGAGGCAGGAGTTGAAGAATGTGGGATTTGGTAGTCGTGTGCCTATGCCAAGGCCATTCTTTCGTAAAAAATCGAAAGACTGGATTGGGGTGGTGGTACCAACGCCAAGATTGGATTGTGGAACTGCTTGAAACGATTATGTGTTCTGGCCACTGTTGATTAAGGATTTTTATACAAATGGTACGGTGAAAGTGTGGAGTAAACTCTCATAAAGCTATGCGTCTCATATTCATCACTTAAATTGTTGTTGTTGAAGGGTTTTAGGAGCATCAGCAACTAAGGCCATATTACCCCGTGTATACTGTCTATAAAATGCGCGTGTTCTGAGGTCGATTTTCTGTTTTCTGGACGAAAAACCATGCTACCCTCGCCTGAGACAGACTAACTCAGCCAAATTGTGAAAAAGGCCCATAAAAATTCCTCCCGTCGTCGACGGGATTCGAATTCAGGTCTTTTCCACCAAGTATGGGGAGGAAGGGGATTCTACCAACTGTAGTACCCACGAGGGCTCGCCACTTAATCAGCTGGAGGTGGTATCATGGTATGGGTTATGTTTGATTGATTCTAGCTGAATCACCTCATCGCTAGAAGGTTGTATTGCTTCCAATCTTTCTCTCGTATTGGACTAAGTTCATCCTTCAATTGTTCATTATTGCAATGGACTCTGTCAAAACGACAGAGCAACTATCCACCGTGCAAAACTTGCATCTAAATGGTTGGGAACGTTCCAAAGATTTCCAACAACCACCCTGCCGCGTAATTATCCAGATCTGAATCCAAGTGAGAACGTTTGCAATGCATTGGAATGGGCAATTTCACTTAGAGGTTCCCTACCCATCACAATACAACTACTGACAAATATCCTGATGGAAGAACGGGCAAATATGGAGTGAAATCGATGCCACGACATCAACCGGCTTTAATTCGGGCAAAAGGTGGCCATATTAAGCATCGAATAAAGATTTCTAATATTTTGACCAGTGAGTGCATTTTCCCTAACATATTTACTTAACTGTGTAATCCTTCTCGCGAACCCACTTTCCGTCAGAGGTGGAGTACCATTGCTTGATGCAACTTAATGTATTATCTTTAAGAAATTGGTGGGCCCTTGCTGGAACAATACTTCTTGCAGTCACAGTCAATGAACGCTTACCTCCTTACGTTACCGCTTTATTAGCTAAGTCAAGCCAAAACTTCCTTTTGTCTTTCTCAATTAAATGTTTAATTAAGGGTAATTGGTGTTTGGTCTTCTGTTCAGGATTTGATTGAACGTTAAGACCTCTTCGAAGAGATTTCTTGCGATAAATTATCTTCGAAATTAGTTCGTAAACAGGCATCACCTTCCGTCTTATTAAATTTGCATCCGGGAATAAAACAAACGATCCTTTCAGACGCTGTCGCTGTTTTCGGCTGACGTCACCACTGGACTTCTTCCTCTCCTCAAGGAAGAAACTCCTCAACTTCTTCAAATACTTTTACATAAAACTTCTAAATACAAGAACACCCAGGATTTAAATTCTACTCGAATATTTTCTAAGAGAGAATAAATCAGAAAAAAATTGAAAATATAATTAAAATCAAAAGACAAAGCGGAACCTATCAGAGCGCCACCTGCATACCCTATGAACACGAGATATAATGTTTCAGAGCTGGTTTTTCTTCACCAGACGGCAGCACTAGCTCGAATTTCGCTGGCTGACTTCTTCGCTAACCTTTCTGTCAATATTGTGTTAAAGAGTAGTGTCACTCGGTCGTGTTTTGTAGCCATAAACGATTTTTGAAAAACAGCAAACTGCTTTTCCTAAAATAAAATACCCCGAGAGGGTAGATCACTCCAACATTTACTTAATATCATAAATAATTTTAAGGAGAAGGTCACAGTATAATCTGCACCCGAAGGCACCACTGTGTTCAATTTAAGAGCCACGTGAGGAATGTAATAAATGTGGTCCCACTGCGGTAAGTTGGACAATGGCGTTCGCAATTTGATTAAATTCTTCAGGGACGTAGTCTGTGTGGGTAAGAGAGATGGAGAAAATGTTTTTATGTTCAATTTGAAGTTCTTAATATTAGGAGAGGGGTTTCTCAGAGCTCAGAGTTATTAAAGGGCCCCATATTAAAAATTATAATTGCTTTTGTACTCATTTATTTGACTGGTAAGCGATCAGCTACTTAAAGAATGATCTTTGTGGGTTTTTTTTTTTCTTTTTGGAGTGTGCAAGTCCATTTTGGAGAAAAAAATAAGGAAGAAGGTTGTTCGTTAGAACCAAAAGTGTTCAGACTTTTTTTTTTTTTTTTTTTTATGAGAACCCCAAACACGAGAGGTATTAGAACCTATAGTACTTAGTACCGTGCTTGGGTTGGAGGTTGAGAAGACGAAAGAAGATATTTGTTGACATTGGACTTGAACTTCTGTAGACTAATTTTCAGGAAAGACATGTGAAGGAAGGATGTTCCAGAAAAGGGCAGTTGAATGAATAGACGAGGAAGATGAAAAGTTGGTTCTGTGGGTTTGAAGTTGGACAGTAAATGGATGTTGGCTGGTGGCGGCACGTGTTCGGACTGCTTTGAAAGAGAGAGCGGGAATTATAGAAGCCAGTTCAGAAGAACAGTGCCCATGGAAGTATCTGTAGAAGAGGCATGCAGCAGAAACAGTGCGTCTATGAGACAGCGAGTGGAGAGACTCTGTTAGAGATGAATCATTAATTAACCTAACTGCCCTCTTCTGAATGGAATCAAGAAGCCTGAGAGAGGTTTTGGGGGCCCCACCCCAGATGTGGGAACAATATTCCATGGCAGGGCGGATTTGCGATTTATACAGAGTGAGCAGCTGTTTGGAAGAAAAGTAACGCCGAGAGCGAAAGAGAAAACCAAATTTTTTAGATACAGAGGAAGCAATATTTGTAATGTGCTTGTGCCAAGAGCGATTAGAAGTCAGGGTAATCCCCAAAAGAGATATATCATTTTGCCTAGAAATCGGAGTG
This sequence comes from Mastigoproctus giganteus, assembly GCF_048544385.1. Lineage (NCBI taxonomy): Eukaryota > Metazoa > Arthropoda > Arachnida > Uropygi > Thelyphonidae > Mastigoproctus > Mastigoproctus giganteus. The sequence goes on along the minus strand of NC_143581.1, from coordinate 219,736,993 downwards.
TCACTAAAGATAAGCATAGGAGCAGAAGAATCCTTTTTGCGAGATATAAGACAAGACTGAGTTTTAGAAGGGTTGAAATCAACTAAGTTGTCTTTGCCCCACTGGAGAATTACCTGAAGATCGGCATTTAAGGAATTGGCAGCAGATTTTCTAGAGCTTGAAGCTGATTGAGCAGGACAAGGTTTCTCAAAATGGAAAGTTGAATGCAATGTGCTATCATCGGCAAAACTATGGATAGGATTTCCAGTCAATGGAAGAAGGTCATTGATATACAAGAGGAAAAGAGTGGGGGAAAGAACTGAACCTTGGGGGACACCGGCATTAGTGGAGAAGTTAGAAGACAGAGAGCCATCTACCATCACCCTCAGTGAGCGATCAGAGAGAAAACTGGATAACCAATTACTAAAAACCTTTGGCAAACCATAAGATGGAAGCTTGTTTAGAAGACCTTTATGCCAAACACGATCAAAAGCCTTTGAGATGTCAAGAGCAACTACTTGTGTTTCACCGAACCTTTCCATTGAATTAGTCCATAAATGGGTGACATAAGCCAGAATATCTCCAGTGGATCGACACTGACGGAATCCATACTGGCGATCGTTGATCAGACGGAAGGTTTCCAGGTAGTTTAAGAGTTGGCGGTTAATTGATTTCTCCATTACTTTAGAAAGAGTAGAAGTAATTGCAATGGGACGATAATTGGATGGGAGGGATTTGTCACCCTTTTTAGGAACTGGCTGGATATGAGCAAATTTCCAAGCAGAAGGAAAAACACCTTTGGAATACGAAAGTGAAAAAAGGCGGCAAAGAATAGGAGTAAGTTCAGGAGCACAGGTTTTGAGAACAAGTGGAGAAATACCATCAGGACCTGGAGCTTTCTTAGCATCAAGATTCATCAAAATCCTTCTGATATCCTTTTGACGGAAGACCACAGGAGGCATTGAATGGAGCGTGTTAGGAATGGTGGGAGGTGTTTTACCAAGATCATTAATACATGAGCTGGAAGAAAAATGGGATGCTAGCAGGTCAGCTTTATCCTTGGCTGAAGTGACAACAGAACCATCTGGTTTGGACAGAGGTGGGAGCAGAGATGGGCAAAAGTTGCGGCCAATAGCTTTGGCAAGAGACCAGAATGCTCGGCTACCATTAGGGCAAGAAGCAAGTTTTCTACTCTTAGCCTGTTCAAACTCTAGTTTGGACTGATTAATAACTGCTTTACAATTGTTGCGAGCTTTGGTGTAGGCAGAAAATGAAACTGAAGAATTAGAAACTAGCCAATTACGATATGCAACATTCTTCTCTTGGACAGCCTTAGCACATTTATTGGAAAACCAAGGTTTAGATAAAGGACGAGATTTTAAAGTGGAGTGTGGGATAAAGGATTCCATTTCTGCAAGAATAATTTCACTGACACGATCTGAGCAAACGTTGACATCAGAAGTTTTGAAACAGTAATCAGACCAAGGAAAAGAAGAAAAGAAGTCTCGCAGGTCATCCCATTTTGCATTCTTGTAATGCCAAACAATACGAGGTTGGGAATAGCCATGAGATAAAGGTTCCATTGGAGAAGAGACAATCACCAAGTTGTGATCTGAAGTGCCTAAAGGACCTCTCACTTCGACCTTGTACTTAGAAGGGTTGTTTGTGAGAAAAAGATCAAGTGTATTGGCTGTATGATTAGGATTGTCCGGTATTCTTGTAGGTAAATGAACAATCTGTGCTAGGTCATTAGTAATTGCAAAAGCCTCAGCACCTCGACCTGCTGGGTCGGTGTGACTAGAAAATGGAAGCCAGCTGGAGTTGTGAACGTTAAAATCACCAAGGAAAATTACCTCACTGTTGGGAAAGTTGGACTGGAGAAAGTCAAGTTGCAAAGAGAGGAAGTCAAAGAGCTCCAAGTGATTAGTGGAGTTGGGAGAACGGTAGAGACAACAGATGAATTTGACACAATGAGGTAGAGAGATTTTAAGCCAGAGAAGATCAAAGAGAGGAGATTCCAAATTGCCAAGTCTCTGACAGGGAATATCAGAACGGACATATGCACAAGGAGCACCTTTGAGGCGAAAGGAATCATACAGTAAATAATTTGGACATCTGAGATGAGAAGTAGTTGAATCAACTGATAACTGAGATTCAGTCAGAAAAAGTACATGGGGTTTGGAAGACTGCAAGTGGAAATGGACATCGTTGAGATTCGAATTGAGACCACGTATATTTGTGAAATGAATTAGGAAGTCCTTGGGAGGTTTAGATCTTTTCGCAGATAAGCTTGCTCTATTATTTTGACAATTCATGGTGTATTCAATAGTAAGAAAAAGTGGGCGGGACATGCTGTACGAAGTAATGAAATTTTTGGATATGGCGTACATGTGGTAAGAATATACCCAGATCCTTGACATAACGTGGCCTCGACAATGCTCCCCGCATACACACTACTCGGACTTCCCCCAGTCACTATCTGGCAGAGTAGAGGTAGCAAGATTATACACTAGCTGATCCGGAAGCCTCCTAGAGAGTTACCAAAAGGTTTGGTCCGGTGTACTATCTAGCGGCCGGCCTGCGAACACCGTTTTAGAGCTGTACCCTCGAAAGGTAAGGAATATTGGATCTCGCCACGATGTTCATCACAACCTCAAAAGTCATTAAGCATACTGCATGATGGAAGAGATAGGGAAGGGTTGACCAGAACTTAGCTCTAGAGACTAAACATGGGTTCCACCACTTCAAGCCTCCAATAAGCAAAGTGGTGGTATTGCACCGGTTGATGAGAGTCATCTACCACCTAGTACTGCCTGGTAACATAGAGGGGCGGCGTTCCTCCATGTGGTGTGGGCGCCACACCTCGACCCCTGCTTACGTTGGTTCACACCTGGGTGGTCACCCACCATGTACTTGTGCATGGAGGTTATACCCAGGATTACTAACAGTTCCACCATCGTGAAGGTGCAAGCAGAGGATTTGGCTGTCATAGACCGACCGGACGTCGCCGAAATTGGGTCCACTTGACTTAAGTGTCACCCGAATATCAGTTCCATCAGCGTTTTAGACTCCCAGGTAGCAAGAACAGCTTATCTGGCATATCTGAGAGAATGTCTGTGACAACCTCAAGGACCAAACTGCTTTAAAAGACTGCTTTAAAACAAAAAGTAATTGTCCTCAGTTTGGGACCTCTTGTGGATTGATCTCGTTTGGAGAGAATCAACGGTTTTAGAAAGATTTCTTGGGGGGAGTGGGGATCATTCAGATATAGGAAAACCTTGTGACAATGGAGTAGGGTTGGAACTTCTCTCTCGCTTGGAAAATTTTGATATCGGGTCCTGTCAACGACTGGAAGAAGTCCTGGGCTCCTTCAAGAAGCCAAAGTGTTTTTTTTTTTTCAGATGAGGTCTCCATACTTGAACAAGTACTCCAAATGTGGTCTTACAATTGCCTTATACAGTGGGATTATGACCTCCCTATCTCTACAGGATAATGTTTAATTAATCGTTGATGGGGCACCATGGGCCTTCCTGGCCCACTGTTTCCACTGCTCAGAAAACTTCATATCTGTCCATATCGTAACTCCCAGATCCCTTTCCTCCTCCTCTTTTTTAATTCAACCCCACCGAGTTTAAAAGTTATTTTGGGGTTGCTGTTCCCCAAGTGTAAGATCTTGAATATTGCTGACCATCCTTGAAGCCCGTTCAAGTCGTCCAAAAGGAGCGCTGCTTGGAGTTGACCATTAAGACTCTCCAATCTCTACCCTTCGTCGATATTATTTATTTAACCAGGAGCAACAGTGGTCCACAAGTCGATCCTCGGGGATGATTGGTTAGTTGTTGTAGGCTTTCAGGTACATCAGCAACTTAGGCCACATTGTGTCATTGCATTTGCTCTGTGGTCAATTTTCTGGAAGAGACACCCCAGTTTCGGGGAGAAAAAACCATGCCACACTCTCCTGAGACCGACTAACTCAACTACGTTGCGAAAAAGCCCATAAAAATTCCTCCAATCATCGGGACTCAAACTCAGGTCTTTTCCACCCGGTGTGGGGAGGACATGGATTATACTAACTGTGCTACCACGAGGACCTACTGACCACTGTTACATCATGCTAACGGTCTCCATTAGATGGGACACTTATTTCTACTCTTTGACGATAATACACGCTGTACAAATGTGTTCCTAATACTTTGCCCAGTCCCTGTAGGTACCAAGAAAGTTCACGGATTCCATCGCTGTCTCTCAATATCTAAGTCTTGTTGAGAAAAGAATATTGTTAGTTTTCATTATTGTCCGACAAAGAATGGATTTCTTTGGAATCTCCTATAAATAACCTCGAACACGCCAACTTTTCTCTTAAGAATCCAATTTCCTTTGCATAAACAACAAGAAAATTGCTTCCTCCACTTTCTCAAGAAAATATAGGCTTAGAAAAGTTTTCTTAAACCCGCCGTTGAATATTAAAGACATTATTTCTGTACCTCCCGAGAAATTATTTTCAAGAATTTTGTGAATTCTATTTCTCCTGAAATCTCTTGCATTTCCCGAGAGGTGGAAAAAAATCTTTTGGAAATTCAAATAGTCTTAGGAACCACAAAGTATAAACCAATCTGTAAAACCTTTTTAATATCGATTTCTTTTCCCACTGTTTTCTTTTAATGTGTACCCAGTTCACGAGAAAATCGATGCTCCTTTCCCTAAAAGAGGCAATTTTTAGTTTCTGATGAAGTCTGATCCATAATGTTTGCGGGGCCATCATTGCACGCCCCCACCAGACGTGTTTACTCGATCAACAGTCGAAATAATCAATTGGTTTTCACTTAGTTATTTTGATGGAGAAACTTTAAAGATAGCTTGTTAGCCATAACTATTTTTAATGCTCCTATTCTGCGCCTTTGGACTTTTTTGTTGGCAGCAGATAAAAGAATCTGACGCCATTTTGAAGACAAGTTTTTAAGACCAGATCAACGCACAGATGACGTCACTTCCGTGATGCAGTTTTCGTGACCGATCAGATTTACTCGGTTGTAGGTGCCCCCAAAGTTGTTTCTCATCCAAAAGTATGAATGCAACAATACAAGTATTTGTTAACAATTTCTTTTTTCGTCACGCATTTTGGTTACATTCCATTATTTCGTAATCAACATACAAATCAAAATACATAAAAGAATCGCGGTCATAAAGGCGTCTATCCCGCGTGCTCGGCACACGCCATTTTTTATTATACTGCCTGCATTACAATCCCAATATAAACCTTTCTTTTAAAGATGCTGGAACAGACATATGGCTAAATTCAGAACAGTCTGCACACTTCAGACGTAATAAACTTTGATTTTTGGCTATTGAAAAAAAGTCTACGTTATATTACGCTGGAGTGCGCACCCTGTTCTGAATTTTACCCATCCTACTTATAGGCCACATTTGTCACCATGCGACTTCTATGTTTTCAGTCTATTGAAAAACAGCTTTAAAGGGAAACTCTTCCAACTTTAACGCTGAAATTAAAACAACCGAAGAAAATTTTAACTAAAATATGCGCATTTGATTCTTTACTCATCTGTGGTTCATAAATAAGCTGCCATCTTTGATCTTAGCAAATTTTCCTTTCACAATGTTTATACACAGAACATTTTTACACATTGGACACAAAGTTGTCTATCCAGAATGACATAGTTTAGCAAGTAAGGCAGTTAGGTGGTCGAGTTATATGGCTTTCTGGACCAGATGCCAGCATTCCTTAAGAGCAATCATTTGTTACGAGCATGCTGTGGCCACCTATTAGATCCCCGTGTCTCACGCGATGTTTTTAGAGTCCTAAAAGCAGTATTTCACTTGGGTTTTGGAAACAAACAAAGATGGCGTATAATTTCGAAGATCTTTGGCTAATTTTATTTATTGTGAATCAGTGTATATGGTTCTCCTTTGGACAAAGGGATTACTCTCCATCTTCCATTTCCGGATGAGCTCTGAGAAGCAGCAAATCAGGCTTTGTATAAATCGTGGAAAAGTATTTGGTATTGAGCTTCGAAAGAGAGGAACTTTGTGGAAGACATTAGTTATAACAGGAATCTACGGCCCGCTGACGGGGCCAATTTCTCTTGCGACTCTTTCACGAGACTCGAAACACTGGCGACATGCCAAGCGAAGCTCATGCCAACGATTTCATTAAGACCCTCTCTAAGGAGAGGGAGGGTGGAATTGTTCTTACTATTTTGAACTTGAAAAACGAGGATTGTTAAGAGAAATTTTCTAGAGGGGGAGAGAATAACCCTCCCTTTAAATATCACGCTCCCTCCCACACGTCATCAACTATCCTGCGTTTGAGGCTTCGTTTAGATAAGGAAGCCATTGTAGCGTCTTCGATAAACAAGAGTCAAGATAATTTACCAAAAGGGAAAAAAAAAACATTCCTTTGGTATTTCGTGCAAACTTCAAGGATTCTCATTAGAGAGAATGTTCATTTAATTAATTAGCCAGATTAAACAACATTCTAAGACAAACAGAGGATTAATTATTTTTTTTTTCTTGGCTGTAATTACACAAACAGTCCTTGGAACTACAAAGTAAACATAGGAGGAACCAATATTGCGATAAACTCCTTTTGAAAATAAAGACTACCCTTTGTTATTCTTGGTAAATAACGTGGTGGTAGACCATCTACCATCGTGTGGTGACTACTCGATTGAGAAAGTAAATTTTAATTAAATATTTCAAGGGACCATCACTGAACATTGAAATTTGACAGCTACGTATCCATACTTCCGGTGATCTTTGACCTCTGCTGCGCTCCAAAGAGCATACCATGGCTGCACTCTTTGCGAATAGGTAATCAATGAACTCGGCTTGGGCAGCTAACTCCTATTCTTGGTTAAAGTGTTTCTTCCCCGCAGATTTTGAAGAGAATGTACAGTAGGGAACAAAATATTCACAGCTAATATTTTAGAATTGTTGCAAAAGACTGCAATAGTTTTAGTAAAAAATCGTAAATTTTAAATAATTTATACCCTGTTCCCCCCCTTTTTTATTCCTAAGTATACTCTGTGGAATGAAAGGAAAAATATGCGGGTAAATACGGTACATGTGAATTTATCTGGCATGTCTAATCTTTTTGGCATCTTTGAAAATTTTCGCGTTATCTATGAAAATTAAAGGCCCCCCTGGTATCAGCGAAAGCAGAGATGGACTTTTCGTGCCCCTGTAAAGAAGATATTTCAATAATATAAGATGTCTAAACCATTTTGCTTATTTATTCATTTTATATTTCTACAGGGATGCGCTGTCCTACCAAATTATAGAACAATGTTTCTGAAATGAAAATGTATAAAATATATTTTGCTGCTATTTTGATAAAAAATCATTTTATTACGAGTATTGGCTATTTTGAAATTAAAAAAAAAAAAATTCGAGTTCATTTTCGAGATGAATCGTATGACTGTGGTCAGAATTATATAATTTTCATAATTTTTAAACATTAGAGGTACAAAAGAAGATCCCTGAGGTACACCACTGCTGTACACGAAACAATGGCACTGTAAAATTGTCCACACGGACAGTCATTGGCAAAATCAATCTTTTAGATCTGAAACCATTTTGTTGAAACCATATTGAACTTAGGAGAGGGTAGGTTGGTTGCTGTCATGATTTTTAAGGGTGCATCAGCAACTATATAAAATGTCTGCAAATTGCGTGTGTTCTGTGCTCGTGTTGTTGGATGAAAAATCCAAAGATGGACGATTTAATCGGTCTCTCTCCTGAGACCGATTAAATCGGCCACGTTATGAATTAGGTTCGAATCGTTGTTTTTCACCTGGTGTGGAGTGGACAGTGATTATACCAGCTGCTGCGATAGGGCTGGGTGTAGCAGGCCACAACTATTAATTGATTTGCTTAGAAATACGGATGAAAAATCAGAATTGCTGGAAGCGAGAAAACATGCCCTCATTACATAATTTGAAAGGTCGAATAAAGCTGGCTTTATTCAAAGGAGAAACATCCATTTAACCATGCCATCAGAGGACTTATCTTCGCATTTATTTCGCAACAAGATAAGCTCCAAGCATATGGAGGCACGTGAGCTTAAAAGGAAGAAATCATTACTTCGTGTTTAACTCCAAATTATCACCCAAAAAAAGACATTAAAAGTGCATTGGATTTAAGGAAGTGGCACCAGGGGACTTTCTCTAATCATTGTACGATCGTCACTGATAAGGAAGAGAGATCAACTTTGCTACCACCATCGCGGAAGGATCAACTTGTCATCAAACGAAATCAAAAGACGTTTTTATTACAGATCTGACGAACAAAGTATCTGCTGAGGAAAAAAAACTCAATTTTTCTTCGACTTCTGATCGCCGTTGGCTGATGCGTCTGAAAGATAGCTTACGAAGGGGATTACTGGAACGCGTTTATTAAACGCTGTTAGCGATTGGGGAGAATTTATAACCTCCTACGGGTGTTTGTCTTATTGGAGAAAACGCAAGGAGATAATGATCTCTCGAATTGGTGTATATGACATTCATTCCGAGGGAGTTGGTGGAAGATGTTCGACAATGCTTAGATGTAATCGTCTTCTGTGATACATCAACCGTAATGGACCCTATGACCCAGCAATGAACGATTATAGCAACTCGGGATTATGACTCTAATGATAATAAAAGACGCTCCTGGATCTACTCCAACTCAATCTTCATTCAGTATTTTAAAAATGGTTTCATTTAAAAGTCCTCCCACACTGGGTGGAAAAGGACCTGAGTTCGAATCGGTCTCAGGGTAATTTTGTACGAATATTAAGCAGTATTGGGCAACTCAGCTTTTCATCCAGCAAGATTTGCAAACCAAACAGAATATACAGCCTGTCTCTTAAGAAATACAATATTTCGATCTCTGCTCTCACCATCTACCATTACTACTTAAAACAATACACACATCTCCTTAGGGATTATCGAGGTCGGTTGTTTGGATGGTTATTATGCATTGAACGATTCTAACTTCTCCTCAATTAACCACCGGTGATTATAGCCTTAACTGGTGTCGATGCAAAGTGGAAATTGGATCTTTAAGAGCACTGTCATAAAATTATTCGAAGCACCGTGTCTTAGGAGTGTAGAAAGTGAGCGAAGAACTAGAACGTTGGTCCTTCGAAGAGCCTTTGGCAACCGGGGCGGTGTCATGGCAGTAAATCTACTGTACAGCCCTTGTGGGAATATGCAAAGCTTGGCTGTAATGGAGAATTTCCTTAAGTTGTAATTTTAAAAGACTTCATTTAATTTGGTTAACGGCTTCAGTGATGTTGTAAACACTTCATGCAGAAAGGTAAGGAAACGCAGGAACTCAAGTATCGATGGAATAAAATTGGATGTTGTTTAAAGACAGTCTTTTGATACGATTTGCGGTTGGAGGATGGAGTTAGTGGAGGAGAAGATGCGATGCGAAAACGCTAAACGCTTATCGACCACTCCTCTTAGTAATATAATCCGGTTTATTGTTATCAGTTCGATTTCAATTCCAAATCACCACAACCAAGTGAATGAGTGGGACTAGAATTGCTTGCAAAGCAGTGGAGATTATCTCGTGTTCAGCCTAGCGTTTCTGCAATTTAATTCTGTCTGATAACGGTTAATGGGGATGGTGATACTTGGACATCATTATCTTATCATTGTTCTAATTATAGAGTCGGATGTGGGATTTTAAATAGTTCTGGGAAGGATGCAAATCGGATTTTAGCAGACACGCTGAGGCCAACGGATTGCATGCCCAATGGGTTTAAAATCATTAAGCAGTAAATATTCAGAGAGAGAGAGGTAGAAGGCTAGACAGACAGAGAGACAGGAGTAGAGGAAGATGTGCAAACAGACAGAGGTAGATCGTCAGAGAAATAGAGGTAGAGAGGTCGATAGATGGGTATTAAATAAAGAGAGACAAAGAGACAGATAGGTTGAGAATAATATGCGGATGGTAAAGAGGCAGAGGGACAGAGAAGTTGATGGGAAGATAAACAGAAAGAGAGGTAGATAGACCGAGGAGAAGAGGTGGAGGGAAAGATATGTAGAAGACAGAGAGTTAGAATAGTAGATAGACAGAAAGGTGAGATGGATAGACAGGCATACAGAGAATTAGAGAAGTAGATGGATGGACGTAGACAGAAATAGAGAGGGTTGTTGTTGTTGTATTCGGATTTTAGGAGTATGAGCGACTAAGGCTCATGAAACCAATGCTACCCTGTGAGTTCGACTAACTCAGCCACATTGTGAAAAAGGCCCATAGAAATTCCTCCCTTCATCGACGGGACTCGAACTCAGGTCTTTTTCACCCGGTGTGGGGAGGATGGCGATTCTACCAACTGTGCTTCCCACGAGGACGAATAGCGACAGGTATATGGGGAGCAGTAGAAAGATGGTAGAGAAGTGAAGAGGCTGAGAAAGGTGGAGCCCTCAGAGGTAGCAAGTGGATATAATCATTGCTCTCCCCGCACCGGTGAAAAGATCTGGATTCGACTCCCATCAATGGCGTGAGGAATTTTTATGGGCTTTTTCACAAATTGGCTGAGTTAGTTGGTGATGGGTTTTCCTTTCTGATGCTAGACAGCTCAAGGTGTTTTGGCACTTAACAGACGCACACACCCTTCTTTGTTCCATTCTCTGTTGATATTGGCGAACTGTCTTTGGATCTGTGTTGATGGAGTTCGAGCTGAATTCTGCTTTTTAATTTCTTTCTTACTCCATATGCGATCATGTTCTGAACTGTTAAAAGGAGGCACGCCATCCCTGCTTGTTGGGAGTTTTAAGAGGAAGTTGCAGATGATGCCCTCCGCAGCAATAAGTAGAAAAAAGTTGGACGTGGTTTGAGTTGGAACACCGGATATGGGGCAGGGATTCGATGCACGTATTTTTAGTGAAAAATGTGTTTCGTCCTGTACAGAAGGTTCTACTGGAAGTTGGTGCCTGCTCTTTGTGTGTGGGGGGGGGGACAAGGGCGTGGTCATAGCTTTGTATGGGGATGATGGGAAGTGATGGCTGTGTGGCATGATACTGGTATTGATAGAGAATCGCGACTGCGACTAAAGTTAAAAATATGGAACAAGGCTAAATTAGGATAGAAGAAAATGGAAGTGTGGTAGAGTAAGGAAAGAAAGAGATACGGGGTTGGGCCCGCACTGCTGGGGAGGGGGGGGGCAGAGTTTCATTTCGATTTAAAAAGTCCCAGATGTAATGGCGTCTAAACATGGTGTGATTTGATTCAATTTATATTTGAAATTATTTCTATCTCACCAATCTTTCTCGAAATCTGTTTCCTACCAATGAATATCTGTAAAACGAACTCCCGATACAATGAACAGTTCGGTGGCGCTCGTGTGGAAAGGTGTTGATAGATGAGACCACGATGGTCAGTAAGTAGTGTTGAAGACATATTTCGGGCTTCCCAACCATACATCAGAGAATGCGAACCGCGTTAATTAGCGAGTGACAAGATCTTTAGCCGGAACACGAGAGAGTCGAGGGCATATAATTCCCTTAGGCTAAATTAATAAAGCATTTTCTAAGTCATTACCACTCTTCGGGCCGGCTCCCGCTGATACGTGTACACTTTATGAATTGGACTCGCTCTGCTTCGACGCAATTAGGAGACACGAGAACCATTCATCTTCGCCGACCTTCATCTCTGTTGTACCCGTCTATATGACAATAGCGTCTCCTGTAAACACGCGGATCCGAGACACTCCGAGCGCTATTAATAATGCCACTGGGTGGCTCCGATTCGCTTCTAATGAACTGCGTTTGTATGTCCATTAAAGATGATTAGAGAGGGATTCTCCATTTCGCGTGCGATGGAAAACTATGAGGTTATCCAATCAATAAGCATGGGAATCGCTCTGTGGGATAACAGTACGATTCTCAAGTGCGTCTCCTGCGCACCAGTGCAACTCCCTCATTGGGGATTTAGTATCGAGATGCATGCACGCGGATGTTGTCTCGGTGTCTTCCACAATGGACCCTGATTCGGTGATTTTAGCTTAATGGGCTATTGTGCGGTGGGTTATAGTTCCCGGGATGTCTATTGGCGACTGCGATGAATTATGGGAATTGTAAGCTGCCAAGTTGACTGCGAGAGTAGCGGAGTTAATTGTCATCCAGGTGACGTATCCATACGCAACTACCTTGGTGGAATATTTGATGGTATGACATGAATTGTGCAATTGCATCAGCGTTATATAGAATTCGAAAACAAAGCGATGTTTGTGAAAAGGAAACATCTCACATTGCGAAGCCCTTCAAAATAAGTTGCCTGGCTTCTACTCTTCGGATAAATAACTCTTCTCCATTAGAGTTGTTGTTGTTGTTGTTTAAGGAGCATCGGCAACTAAGGCCACATTGCTCTGTGTATATTGTCTGTATACTGCGCGGGCTCTGTGGTCAATTTGCTGTTTATTGGACGATAAGCCTGAGTTTCTTGGAGAAAAAACCATGCTACACTCGCCTGAGACCCACTAACTCAGCACGTTGTGAAAAAGACCCATAAAAATTCCTCATATCATCGATGCGACTCGAACTCAGGTCTTTTCCATCCGGTGTGGGGAGGATTCTACCAACTGTGCTAACCACGAGAACCCCCATTAGAGAACTGAACTCTATTTTTACTTATTCTTGGTTGAGTACCACCACACAGAGGGCACATTTCTAAGCTATCTGGCTCCTCATCAGCGAGTAGATAAGTATTCAAGTTATAAGAAATACAGAGAGAATGATATAGAGAGAAAAACTGAGAGAAGAATAAAATATATAAACACAGAAAAACGTTGCAAGAGAGAGAGAGAGAGACTCATATTTGGATGGACAGTTAGTGCAACAACAATGTGTAATTAGAGAGATATTGAAGCATGATGGAAAAAAAGCGAATTGAGCGTTGTGATGGAACGCTAATCTCACATTCAGAGAAAGATTGAGGGCTCGAACTCGACCCCTGTCGAGAACGACGCATCCCCAGTTAGCTTAAGCGAGTACCAATTGGCAGTACTCTCCGAAATGACGTTGCCATTGTGCGAGTCATCCCTGCGAGGATTGTCCGGCCCCACGTGCAACCATTGATTAAAATATCGCGTTAATGTCCTCATTCCGGAAATTTATATCTCATCAGCGGCGTTTTACGGCACCCCGAGGCGAAATACGTCTCCGCTCGTGCAAATACATTAGCGTCCTATCGACAATTTCGGTGTCCATTTTAGTTATCAGAGTCCCACTTAAACCTTTTTTTTTCTTCTTTACACTTTAAGCTCCTCTCTCTCTCTCTCTCTCTCTCTCTCTCTCTCTCTCTCTCTCTCTCTCTCTCTCTCTCTCTGAATTGTGTTGCCAAGTGGGTTTAAAAATGGCGTTACGACGAGCGATTGTCGAAACTTAACAGACCTTAAAATGTTCTTCTTTAATGGATCCCTTTGAGTGCCATCTAACGGAGTAGCGCCTTCGAGTCCCCTTTTGTGCATAAGGGTAGCTATTGTAGGGGTTAAATTTCTAGGGCTCTGTTGTTAATCGTCATTCCCCAAACGTGACGAGGCTACTCAAGACGCCTCTATTAAAATTTATCTTCTGACACGCTAAGTAAGAAAAGAACGAACGGGCAAGGTGAGAGCAGATCGCTTGCCACTTTCCAAAATAAATTCTTTTTGAAACCTCCTTAAAACTGTTGCAGCTATACAATCTATTTATCTATTTATCTTGATGAGCGTGACTTTATGAGGGAATTTAATGGACTGTGGAATTACAGCTGAGGAATGAAGAGTGGTTTCCCAAGTTTGGATTTTTACATTGACTGAGATGATACTTCCTCGCAATACTCACCACTGTTACAGTAGAGTCGCACCTCATGTTCTAACGTGATGCAATGTGATTGAAAACGAATTCCACTCCAAATTTGAGAGCATATCTCTTTAGATTTTCACAGATCAGGGACTCAGCTAGTCAGAACTAATTATCAATATTCAAAAGACTTATAGGTCAGGGGAGAATAATTACATCTTCACCATGGTGGGACTGTTAGACTGGGTATAACCCCCACTTCATTCATTTTTCATTTTGAATGAAATGGGGGTTATACCCAACCTCAATGTGCAATTCCTCAAATACGGCACCTAGCATACTGGAGGTGACCACCCAAGTGAGAACCAACTTAAGCAGGGGTCGATGTGTGGAGCCCTTACCACACGGAGGAATGCCTATCTCTGTGTTATCAGGCAATACAAGGTGGTAAATGACTCTCATCAACCGGTGAAATACCACCATTTTGCTTGTTGAAGGCTTGAAGTGGTGAAACCCATGTTTAGTCTCCAGAGCTAAGTTCTGGTCAACCCTTCTTCATCTGTTCCATCATGCAGTATGATTGACGTCTTTTGAGAGATCATGGTGGCCATTCTTCGAGATCCAATCTTCATTAAATTTCGAGAGTACAGATCTATATCAGGGTTTACAGGCTGGCCGCTAGATAGTTGACATACCAGACAATCCTAATTTCTTCTCGAGTGCAGCTTTTCTCTCGTGGCCATTGCCAATCTCTTCTTGTTTAGTATTTCAAGGTTGCAAAGTGGAATGACTTGCGATATTTCTTTTCTTATTTTCCTTGGTCGGATTACTATTTCAAAACTTCTGATGTCAACTCAGATCGTGTCAGTGAAATTGTTCTTGTAGGAATGGAATCCTTTATTCCCCACTTCACGTTAAAATCTCGTACTTTATTTAAACCTTGGTTTTTCAATAAATGTGCTAAGGCTGTTCAAGAGAAAAATGTTGCATATCGTAATTGGCTTGAATCCAAATCTCTATGTTAATTTTTTGCCTACTCCAAAGCTTGCAACATTTGTAAAGCAGTTACTGATCAGTCCAAACTACATTTCTAACAGAGTAAGAGTAGAAAGCGTTTTTCTTGTTCAAATGATAGTCGAGCTTTCTGATCTCTTGCCAAAGCTATTGGCCGCCACTTTTGTCCATCTCTATTCTCACATTTGTAAAAACCATGATTCTATTGCCACTTCAGCCAAAGATAAAGTTGACCTGCCAGTATCCCATTTTTCTTCCAACTCGAGTATTGATGATATTATTAAGCCACCTCCAACTATTCTCAGTACGCTCCAATGCCGTGTGATCTTCCTTCAAAAGGATGTCAGAAGGATTCTGATCTTGATAATAAGAACGAACCAGGCTCATCGTATTTCTTCCCTTGTTCTGAAAACCTGTGCTCCTTAGGTTACTCCTGTTCTGTGTCGCTTTTTTCACTTTTCTATTCCAAAAGTATTTTCACTTCTGCTTGGAAATTTGCTCAAATCCAGTAGATTCCATCCATTTATTGTCCCATTACAATTATTCTATTCTTTCTAAAGTTATGGAGAAATAAATTAACCGCCAACTCTTTAACAATCTTGAAGCTTTCCATCTGATCAATAATCGCCAGTATGGATTCCATCAGTGTCGATCGATTGGTGATATTCTGGCTTGCGTTATCCATTTATGGACAAATTCAGTTTGGCGAAACTCAAGCAGTTGCTTTTGAAATTTCAAAGGTTTTCGATCGTGTTTGGCAGAAAGATCTTCTAAATAAGCTTCCATCTTATGTTTTTCAAACTGTTTTTTGTAACTGGGTATCCAGTTTTCTGTCTGACCGCTCATTGTGGGTGATGGTAGATGGCTGTCTGTCTTCTAACTTTTCCACTATTGCAGGGTTTTCCAACGTTCAACACTTTCTCCCAATCTTTTCCTCTTGTATATTAATGACCTTCTTCATTGACTGGAAATCCTATCCATAGTTTTGTTGATGATAGCACATTGCATTCCATATTCTAGTCTGGGAAACCTTGCCCTGCTGAAACAGCTTTAACTTCTCGAATATCCACTACCAAATCCTTAAATGCCGATCTCCAGTGGGGCAAAGACAACTTAGTTGATTTCAATCCTTCTAAAACTCAGTCTTGTCTTAAATCTCGCAAAAAGGATTCTTCTGCTCCTATGCTTATCTTTGGTGGCACTCCATTTCTAGAAAAGATGATACATCTCTTTTGGAGATTCCCCTGATTTCTAATCTCTCTGTTGGCACAAGCACATTACAAATATTGCTTCCTCTGCATCTAAAAAACTTGCTTTTCTCTTTCGCTCTCGGCGTTACTTTTCTTCCAAACAGCTACTTACTCTGCATAAATCCCAAATCCGCCCTACCATGGAACACTGTTCCCACATCTAGGGCGGTGGCCCCCAAAACCTCTCTCAGGCTTCTTGATTCCATTCAGAAGAGGGCAGTTAGATTAATTAATGACTCATCTCTAATAGAGTCTCTCCACGATCTGTCTCATAAACGTACTGTTTCTGCTGCATGCCTTTACTACAGATACTTCCATGGGCACTGTTCTCCAATATCCATTTACTGTCCAACTTCAAACCCACAGAACCAACAACTTTTCATCTTCCTCATTTATTCATTCAACTGCCGTTTTCTGGAACAACCTTCCTTCCTAATTCTTGGTATCTGTTTCGTAAGCTACGTGTCATCATGTAGTTTAGGAAATATAAGCGTGGGAATCATCAGTGAACAACCACTCCGATACTTGCTCCACTTCCTATCACACAGATGTGCACTTTCTGTTGCCTGCCTCCTCTCATCTTTATCTCATTATCCTCTTCTTACCACCACAAATTCAGCATTAACAGAGTGCACGCATCCACCGGGTGCCGCGATATAAACACATAAATAAACGCTGTTTAAATAGCGTAAAAATGTCTCACTTTTTCAAAGGAGGAAATGCAAAAGCGTGTTTATGCTGTGGTGCGCTATTAAAGTGCTAGATATGTGCCCGAAATTCAAATAACAGCTACACCCTTACCAGCTGCTGAATCCGCGCTCACTTGACAAATAACACCGTCTCCATGGCAACCATTCCGCATTTCATTTAAGTGCGCGGTTTTAATATGTTTATTCAGCAAACAACACGCTCGCATATTTCGCTCCACGAGCACTTTTTGCTCATTCACACAGAAAGCCAACTTTGGGATTTACAAAAGAAGCCACTGTCTTCAATACGAAGGGCCATCATTATTCTCCACTACCAGATGCTGCATATTGCAACATCATAACAAAAGAGACGAAAACATTCAATTTTTTTGTTTTTTTTTCATCCTGTTTTGATGATCTACAGCCATAAAGTTCCGAATAATTAAGTTAATGTGATTTAGAAAAGAACATACACTGGATTGACTATGATGCTTTATAAAAAAAAACACCATTAATTTTTTTTCTGCTGTTTCAAGTAAAATGTTTTATTACACCAGCAGGGATGAAAGCACTTAAAATTTTAGTATTTGTTAAAAGTATTTTTTAGTTAGTTGAAATTTATTAAATAACTGAAGTTACTTATTAAAAATGTACGTATTTGGTACCCTCGTAGTAACGAAAATTGTTTTTGCATTGAACTATGTAAACGGAATTTGCAATTAAATCGGGAATCAGAAATCATATTAGTTACGATGATCTCTAATGACTTTCAAACTTAACTGTTATGAACTCTAAATGACCTTCAAAACACAATTGTTATGACCTTTACATGACCTTCAAATCATAACTGTCTTGACGCACAATGACCTTCAAATCATAACTGTCTTGACGCACAATGACCTTCAAATCATAACTGTCTTGACGCACAATGACCTTCAAATCATAACTGTCTTGACGCACAATGACCTTCAAATCATAACTGTCTTGACGCACAATGACCTTCAAAACGTATTTGTTTGAAACTTTAAATTACCTTTAAAACACAATTGCTATGAACTTTAAATGACCTTCAAAGCATAACTGTTTTGGTGCACAATGACCTACAAAACGTAATTGTTTTGAACTCTATATGGTCTGCAAAAGTGAACTGTAAATGCGCATCAAAACAACCGTTATGAACTGTGAATGAGCATCAAAACAATTATGAACTCTAAATGACCTACAAAATATAACAATGATGAACTCTAAATGAACTACAAAATATAACAATGATGAACTCTAAATAATCTTCAAAACAATTATGAACTCTAAATAACCACAAAACAATTATGAACTCTAAATGACCTACAAAATATAGCAATGATGAACTATAACCTTTAAAACATAAATAGGATGAACTCCAAAAGACCTACACAATATAAATATGAACTCCATAAGACCTACAGAATATAAATATAATGAACTCCAAAAGACCTACAGAATATAAATATGATGAAAATTCTAAATGACTTTCAAAATAACTATCTTGAACTCTAAATGACCTTTAAACAAGCATAAATATGATGACTTCTGAATAACATACGAAACCTAACTACGATGACCTGTAAATAACTTATAAAACATAACTACGATGACCTTTCAATAACTTAGAAAATATAACTATGGTGAACTATAAATGATCTTCAAAACTTAACTAGAAGAAAAAGAAAATCTTTATTGTACAGGTAAGATACAATAATGTGCCCGCCACAGCCAGGAGGCCAGGGGCTTGACAATGATATAGAAATATAAAAATATGTACAGTATAAAAATTTGTGCAGTATAAAATATTACATAACAATTAAAAACGTAGCATTAGCCATTCAATAGATATGAGTATGTACATAGTTGTGAGGCAGACAGTACACCAAGGTATGTACACGTTCATATGTACAAAGCACATATTTAAGCATATTCACACAAGTCAGAAAATTTCACAATGCCACATTATTGTTCGGTATTGCATTTTCTTGTGAAGACAGTTCGTCGATTTGCCTGCGACGTGCCGTTATGCACCTCATAGGAGATAGCAGATGGAGATATCAGTATGAGTCGACATCAGGGGCCAAACAAAAGGGGAACAAATTCGGCCAACGAGCGCCTGTAATTGCGATCAGAAGCGAATTTCTGGAGGTCAACTCCGATCATTAGCAGGGCTTGTACTGTAGGAAGTACTTGTCCAGGTAGGAATCTGTCACTGATCTTCAGCCTGTTCCGTTGTAGCTGAAGAAGAGGGGTGGCTCGTAAGGACGGAAGTGGAACATGCCACTGGCATATATCCCAGAAGTCAGGGGAGTTGATTTTGCCAACCAGCAGTTTGACTGTGGTCACAGTTCTCCTCATGCTGATTATTTGAGGCAGCCGCGGGATTTGGAGTTGGTCGGCCATGCTGGTGGTCTTCTGCTGAGGGGGGAGTCGATGTTTGTGGGTTGCCCACTTCAATATCCAGTATTCACTGGCGAAGATGGGCTTCATGAGAGAAGGTACTGCGGATGCCCATATTTCAGAGGCATACAGAAAGGTAGGATACACAATGGTTTCCAGATATCTGATTGTGGTTCTTGCGTCTGTGTTATGAAGAAGATGTTGACGGGCAATCCAGCGCATTCGGTTGATCTTGCGTAGAACACATTCGATGTGACAGTTGAACCTAAGGTTTGGGTCGAAGGTTACACCGAGGTCTTTGTGTTTAGTAACACTTGGAATAACTGCACCCTGCAGTGAGGGTTGTATGGATGTGGGACACTTCTTCAGAGAAAAAACCATAATAACGGATTTTTGGGGGTTCAGTTTGAGACCGAAATGGTTGAGATGGCTAGAGAAAGCTGTGATCTTATTACAGATTTCCGATGTGATCACTCCCCTGTCGGCTAATGGTGGTATTTCCGTTAGGAACTTTATATCATCGGCGTAGGTAATGACATCATCTCTGTTGCACACAAACGGAATAAGGAGGGCGGTCAAAAGTAACTCCGATAAAACGCCACCTTGCGGCTATTATGAACTCTATATGACCTTGATGATATAGTTGTC